>NW_007066145.1:183886-253020 GCF_000164805.1 Carlito syrichta | reverse complement strand
GCGAGGCTGGAGAAGGATGTGCTGACAGCTCAGCCAGGCCTGGACTGTGTCTCTGTGTCCTGCCGGGGCTCCAGGACGTCTGGGCCACCTGGACTCAGAGCCAGGCGGGAGAGGGAGGCACTGGGAGGGGAAGGCCCCGGAGGTGCCGGCTGAGTAGATCTGCCAAGAAGTAAGTACCAGAGACTCCTCCATCCCATGTCTGGAATTCGCGACATATCAGGGCTGCAGTGAGTTCAGTCAGGGGCTCCCGGCCGTGATTTCAACAGCCTGGGCTGGAGGCGCCGGGGAGGGACAGAAGGAAGAAACAGAATGGACCTGGTGGAGAGGCCAGCAAATGGGGCCAGGTGGGGTGGTACAGGGCAGGGGCAAGAACAGGGATGATGGGTTGTTCTGGGGACCCTGAGATGGCCTGGAGAGTGGGCCTGGCTCCTCCCCTCCACCCAGTCATGCTCAGGCCATGCCCCCACTTCTCTACATTTTCTTCCTCCCCGATTTTCTTTGTTCGATCATTTACCCTTGTATGTATCTAGCAAACTTGTGGAGTACTTGCTATATGATGGTGTAAGATCCAGCCCCTAATCTCCCAGCACCTCCAGGAGTTCAAGGCCAGCCTGGGCAACTTAGCAAGACCCCATTTATATATGTGTGTGTGTGTGTGTGTTTTACTTAGTCAAGTGTGGTGGTGCACACTTGTAGTCCCAGCTACTCAGGATGCTGAGGTAGGATGATCACAGCCTCCACCATAGTCTCTGTAACAGCCCCTGTCACGGCATCTGTCACTGCCCATGCTGCAGTTCCTCACCCAGGACAATTACTTCACAGAGCAAGACCTTGTCTCTAAAAAATAAAAAAAAATTTTAAAAAAAGGAAATGTCACATAAGGAAGCCAGGGACAAGGAGCGCGTGATGACTAAAGGCTGGAGAGCAGCAGAGGAGGAAAACGGGTACAAAGAGGGAGCAGGGGAGACAGTCGTGTCAGAATTGGTCTTTGAAGGTGGCACATGTGACTTGGAGAAGTGAAAGAAGAGTGGCAGAACATGCCAAGTGCAGGGCAAGGACTGAGCAGAAGAGGGCAAAGGGGAGCCTGTGCCCTGGCTGGGTGAGTGGGGACCCAACGACATGCAGATGGGTCGAGACCATGGAGAGCGAAGGAGATGACTAGGGCAGGCCAGGACTTAGGGGACAGCCATCAGATGGTGCCTTGGGAGCCCAGCCCCGTGTGCGGCCCCGAGGAGTGGGTAAAAAAAGGCCAAGACACAGCCCCTACCCTGGACACTCCCAGTGGGGCCTAGGAGATGGCACTCAGGTCAGAAGTCATCCAGCCATCCTGCCAGAGCAGGATGGACCTGACCCTGACTGCCTGGGCACAGGGGCCAAGCCCCCACAGGCCTGGTCTCGGGAGACCTGCCCTCCTGCTCCCTCAAAGCATGTCTTCTGTGCTGCCTGGCCCAGCCCCTCCCACAGGTCACACACATCAGGGTAACCTGCTATTACATGAGCCTCTGCTGGCTGCCTGCCACAGACAGGCAGCTCCACTGTGTAATGAGAGCTGTGCTCCAGGCCACCTGCAGGGCCCCAAGCAGAGGCAGAACCAGGGAGAGGGCAATGGAGACTGCGGCATGGGCAGTGACTGATGCTGTGACAGGGGCTGTGACAGAGACTATGACAGTCTGTGATGGAGACTGTGACAGGGGCTGTGAGGGAGACTAGTAGAGTTGTGACAGAGGCTGTGACAGAGGTTATGACAGGGCTGTGATGGAGACTGTGACAGGGGCTATGATGGGGTTGTGACAGGAGCTGTGATAGGGACTGTGACAGAGGCAGTGATACATTGTGATTGGAGGCTGTGACAGACTGTAATAGGACTGTGATGGAGACTGGCAGGTTGTGACAGAGGCTGTGATGGAGACTGTGACAGAGACCGTGACAGGGGCTGTGACGGAGGCTGTGATGAGTTGTGATTGGAGGCTGTGATAGAGACTCTGAGGGGGCTGTGATGGAGACTGTGATGGAGATTGACGGGCCATGACAGAGGCTGTGACAACTGTAACAGAGACGGGCACAGGGACTGTGATGGAAACTGTGACAGGGGTTGTGATGGAGGTTGTGATGGAGACAGTGATGGGGGCTGTGACGAGCTCTATGACAGGGACTGTGGCAGGGCCTGTGGTAGGGACTGTGACAGGGGCTGTAATGAGCTGTGATTAGAGGCTGTGACAGCTGTGACAGGGTCTGTGATGGAGGCCATGATGAGCTATGATGGAGTCTGTGACAGAGACTATGAGAGGGGCTGTGATGGAGACTGGCGGGGCAGTGACGGAGGCTGTGACTGGGGCTGTGACGGAGACTATGACAAGGACTATGACAGGCTATGATAGGAGCTGTGACAAGGGTTATGACACAGGCTAGAAAGGGGCTGTGATGGAGACTGTGACAGGGGCTGTGACAGAGACTGTGACGGAGACTGTGACAGGGGCTGTGACAGGCACTATGACGAGGACTGAGACAGAGATGTGACTAAATCTGGAACCACAAGCAGAGTTGGGACAACAGTCCCTGGAGCCCAGGCCCACACTCCCACGGTCGCCAGAGCAGTTGGCGGTGACAGCAGTAACACAGCAAACACAGGCCCCGCCAGGCCCAGGCATCTGTGGGAGCGCCAGCAGGCTGGAGCTGACACCGGAAGACAGCGGAAGGGGGGTGTGGGAGAGGGGCTGCCACCCACCCCGCCTTGGATTCCTGAGTATCCATGGGCAGGCTCCTGACCCTCTCTGGCCCTCATTTTCCTTGATAATGCCAACCTCGGGGGAGATCAGATTGCAGAGTGTGGTAGATGCGACCATGGTCTAATCAGAGATCCTGTGAGACTGCAAGTGATTGTAAAGGGGCCTCTGAATCTCCGATATCTCCCCAAGCACGGCCAGCCGATTAGGTAAGTAACGTGCCTCCCACATGTATGAACAACCATGTGCCCCGTGCGTGCAGTGTTCTTGTGTGGAACCAAACACAGGTTTGTTCAAAAACATGAGTGACATGATGCCCACGAGAGGGCATAGGGGGCTTGCTCTGTGCCAGTCACATGCCAAGGGCTCAGCACAGATCATCAGCTCATGTTGTCCTCGCTGGAGCTCAGTCAGGTAAATGGTATTCTCCCCATTTTACAGATCATGAAACTGGCTCAAAGGGGTTGACTAACTGGCCCAAGCTCCCGAGGTTGGAGGAAAGGCCAGGGTTTGGGGACACTTCTGCCTGATCCAGTGTGGACTCTTTTTCTTATCTTCATGAGTGGCTTTCTCAGTCATAACTGCTACTGAGTCAGATGTATTTTGAAGTTCAAAGTCAGAAATGGTTTCAGGGAAAAAGGGTGTCCTCACACCCAGATTGGCTGGGACCTATAGGAAAACATTCCTTCAATCCATGGGCATTTCTGGAACCCTGTCTCCTCTCTGCCCCTGCCCCAGGCGCTAAGCTAGGCATGGCAGGACATCATTTTCGGCCCTAAGGAAAGACCCCCTCCTCAGCTAACTCTGAAGGATAGATCCTTATTCACCCAGACCCCACGGTCAGGAAGTGAGGTGATGACCCTTCCGACAGCGCCTCCCAGACCATCATCCCTCCTCCACCCTCCCAAAGAATTCTTCTGCCTGTCTGCTCCTGGGAGGTACCCACCACTGGTCACCTCATGGCAGCCACTCAGGCATCTTTCCCATGGGACTTCCTCTCCACCTGGCTCCTGCCCTCACAGAGGGGGCTGAATGGGCACCTTGGCCCTGAGTTGTAGTTTTCATGGCCATCTTGTCACCATCAACCACCCACACCCTGACCTCAGCCTCGAGATGCGTCACCTCTAAAACCTGAAACTCAGCCTCCCAGTCTGACCTCACCCTCTTCCCTTCCACCTGCTCTCTGGGTTCTCCTTCTATGTCTGCTCACCAAGGACACAGTGAGAACTCCAAAAGATCTCGCAGCATGTAACAGCTTCGCCCTAACCCTTGCACCAAGAGACAGAAGCAAATACCCTGAAGCTCCTGTCTGGGCAAGCTCAAGATTGCCAGAAGGATTCATTGTTTGTTCCAGCTTAGGGCCTCTGATTTCCCATTTCTGCAGGAAGACAGGAGGCCAGCTTCATATAAATGCTGGTTACCAAACCCAGCTGACCCAGTCACAAGGGCCAAACCCCCATTTTTTGTCCTTCAATACCTGTCCCCAAGCTCGCCTCACTTTTACAAAGTATCTTCCTTTTTTGAAGAAGAAGAAGAAATCGGGTTCAGCTCATTCAGACTCTCTTCCCTACTATAATAGTTATCATTGAATAAAATTCATCCTTATCACTTTAGTGTCCAGCCACCCAAGCCCTGACCTTTTACCTCTGGCAACAACGAGTTCTGTCCATCCATCCCTCTTGCCTTCAGTTCCTTCCCTCCCCAACTTAGATCCCAAGATCCAAAACCTTATCTTACCAGTGCCCTTGATTTACTTGCCTGATGGTCCTTTTTGTCTGTAACCTTGACCCTCTCGTCAGGTACACCAGCTACCACAGACCTCAGAGACAGTCAGAGAAAATCATACCATTGCATGGATTTGTATTTTCTCAAATCCTTAGTCTCTGGTGTACCTCTGTGCTGCCTGACAATCTGTGTTATTCTTAACTGCTGTGTCTTCATCCTGTTTCATCAGTGTCTTAGAACACTCAGTGTTGCTATAACAGAAGACCACAGACTGGGTAATGTATAAAGAAAAGAGATTTATTTGGCTCATTGTTCTGGAGGCTGGGAAGTCCTAGAGCATGGCATTGGCATCTGGTGAGAGTCACCCCGTGGTGGAAGAACAGATGGTGGAACTGAGCATGTGAGACAGGGAGAAGGGGAAGGGGCTGAACTTACTATATTAGGAGTCCACTCCTACAATAATGACATTAATCCATTTGTGAGGGAGGAGTCCTCACAGACGAATCACCTCTTAAATCTCCACCTCTTCATACTGTTACTATGGCCATTACATTTCCAAAACACAAAGTTTTAGGGAACACATTTGAGCTATAGCAATCAAGGACCGCTTCTCCCAGAATTTCAACCTCTTCCAACAGGATTCTTCCCATCAGCATGTAAACATGATCAATTCTCTGATATCCAGAAAAGTCCTCCTTAAGCCTCACTGTCCCTGTTTCTCCTTTCCAACACATCCATGCTTCTCAAGAAGGTGGGCTTCACCTGCCTTCTGTTCTCAACTCCCATTCATTCCTCAGCTCACGCAATTGGGCTTCACCACCCATTGTGTCTTCAGCAAGAACACAAATGACCCTGAGAACAAAATCCACTTCCATTCCTTTCCTTATTGACATCTGAACATCTAAGATGCTGCTGACCACTGTCCCTTTCTTGAGACAACTTCTTCCTGTGATTTTAGGGGACATGCACTCTTCTGATTTTCTCTCTCCATCTCTGGCCAGTCTTCAGTGTTCTGTGTGTCCCATCTTCTTCTCCTGGCTTCTTAATTGTGGGTGTTACCCTGGACTCTGTTGCATGCTCTTTTTCTCCCCATGTGACCTCTCCTGGTCACTCCTATCCAGCCCCTTGGCTTCAGTTACTATCCATGACTTTGGCCCACATCTCTCCTTTGGGCTCTGGACCTGCTTATTCCATGGCCACTTGGTTGTCTTACAAGAACCTTATGCTTCAAATGCCTAAACACTCACACTCTTCTCCAAAGACTCCTAGTCTTCCCGCTCAGTGAATGAGACTCCAATGCATCCAGTGGCTGAAGCCCAAAACATGGGCATCGTTCTTGAATCCTTCCTCTGCCCTCCACATCCAATCAGTTCAAATGTCTTCTTCCTCCTTCATAAATATGTCTCAAATATATCCACTTCTTACTATCTGCATTGACACAGCTTCAGATGATTTATTGCCTAGGCTACGGCAACAGCTTCCTAACTGGCCTCCCTGCCTCCAGTCTTTTCTCCTATAATCTACTATCCACGATGCTACCAGAGTGGTTTTTCAAAATGTAAATCTGGGCCATTTCTGTTTAAAACTCTTCAATGAATTCCACTGGTGTTGGCATAAAGTCGAGATTCCCCTGGCAAATAAGCTGTTCTACAGTCTGGTCTCTGGTACTTCCTCAGCCTCCAGTCAGCACCCTCCTGACCTTTGCATTGTGTGATCATACACGTCCACACGCTCTCTGCTTGTGGTGATGGTGACAATGTTGTTTGTGATGGAGATGTTAGGTGTTGACGATTATGGTGGTGACTTTAAAACACTGCCCACTGCATTTTAAAGGCAGTCTGCAACCCACAGATGTTCCTTGCTTCAGTCTCCTGGAAGGTTGATTATGCATGTCCTGCTCAGGCCCCGCTCCCCTCCGTTGCTTTTTGGGGCCCGCTGAGCGGGGGGGCCCTGGCTAGCTCCCAAGTTAAGTCTTAGATGTCTGCTTAAATCCATATCCTGGAAATTCACCTCTTTCCAGCCTTGGGTTGAGCCTAGCATGCTGGTGATGGGGCGGTGACAGTGATGGTGGTAGAGGGATAGTAGTGACAAGTGTGCAGCTGCTACTGTTACAGCATTGGTGGGGAGACTGACAGAGTTGTCTGGGGACTGTAGAAGAGGAGCCACCAGAAGGTCCAGCCTGTTGGTGGCAGCTCCAAGTCCCCCTTTGCCACTGACTCCATGGGTGATCAACGGATGGGGCTGCTTTGACCTCAGAGGCTCAGCTCTGAAACACTGACCAGTCATCCATGTCCCATGTACACCCAGGGTGGTCATCTGACCTCAGGCTGGGGCCCTGACACTCCTGATATGGACATCTCTCCCCAGTATCAGCATTTATTTGCATCTATGAATATGCATGGAGACTGGCCACCTTCCTAGACTGAGGGAGGTGGGGGGCGGGCTAGGAAGGATGGAGAGAAGCAGTCTGGAGGGTGATGACAAGGCACTTGCCCCTGTGGGAGACTGAATGGAGGTCCCCAAAGATAACCAGGTCCCAATCCCTGGAACCTATGAATGTTACCTTATATGACAAAAGAGACATTGCCGATGTGAATGAGGATCTTGAGATGGGAGGATTATCCTAGATTATCTGGGTAGGCCCTAACTGTAATCACTGATGACTTTATATGAGGGAGGCTGACAGAAGACTGACCCAGAACAAGAAGGCAACGGGACCACCACAGCATGATGCTCCACTGCAGGTCAGAAGATAGGGGAAGTGGCCATGAACCAAGGAATGCTGCTAGAAGCCAAAAGAGGCAGGAAACAGCTTCTGCCTGAGAGCCTCCGGAGGGAGCATGGCCTTGCCAACACCTTGATTTTGGCCTAGTGACACTGATTTCAGACTTCTGACCTTCAGAACTATAAGATAATAAATGTGTGCTATTTTAAGCCACCCAATGAATGGTCCTTTGTTACAGCAGCAATAAGAAACCAATACAGTTAGGCGTGGTGGTTGATACTTGTAATCCCAGCAATTTGGGAGCCTGAGGTGGGAGGATTGCTTGGACCCAGGAGTTTGAGACCAGCCTGGGTAACATAACAAGACTAATCTCCAAAAAATCAAAAAACTAGCTGGGCATGATGGTATGCACTTTAGTCCCAGTTACAGGAAACTGAGGTGGGAGGATCACCTGAGCCCAGGAGGTCACAAGTCTGTGGTGTGCTTTGGTGTGCCACTGCACTCCAGCCTGGGTGGCAGAGTGAGAATAAGAGTAAGAATAAGAATAAGAATAGGAGGAGGAGGAAGAGGAGGAGGAGGAGACAAATTCAGTCCGTTCCTTCTTCTTTCTTCCTTTCTCCCACCACTTCCGTTTTGCATTGGTCTAAGCTGTGGGGTGGGAGGGAAGGTTGGACGGCTGTCCTCGTCACCTCTATGCTGGGCCTGGTGCCCTCTTGCTCCAGGGAACGTTGGCTTTGGAAACACTGGAAGGGGCTACCTCCTCCGAGCAGTAGTCACACACGGGTCACTGTCAGAGGGACATGCTCAGGCTACTTCTAGTGGCTTTGCTGGCACAGGTGTTCAACCAGGACAGGAGAGGATGGATTCCAGGTAACCCATATGGGGATTGTGGCTGACAGGAGAGGATGGATTCCAGGTAACCCATATGGGGATTGTGTGACATTTCAGCAAATGCACACTCCCTTTTTTGGAACTCCCAGAAACACTTGTGGCAGAGGAAGAAGAGGGCAGAGGGCCTGTAGGTGCAAGAAGAGAAACAGCAGGAGCTTTGGGTTATGGATGTTAATGGAACTTTATTTATAGTCACTGACAGGGCATGTCTGATAACATTGGTGTGACACTGCTCCTTCAGCAATCCTTCCCTTCCTGCCATTGCACAGGTGGCTAGTTAAGCACGTGAGGAATCCCAAACTCTTTCCACCCCTTTCTCCGTTTTCATCTGGGCTTTATCTGTTTCTTACAGAGCTGAAGAAGCACTTTCTATAGTGGGGCATGTGTTCCCTTCTATAATCTATTTATCGTGACAAATACCCGTTTTCCCCAATCTGTTCTTCCTTTTCACTTTTGTAATGCAGTGTTGGCCATGCAAATGTTTTCTTTTTTTTATGTAGCGAAGTGTATCAACCTTTCCTTTGGCTACCTCTGAGTTAGATATCACACTTAAAGAGCTCTTCCCCACCTCAAGAAATGTTCATGTAATTCTTTTTCTTTCTATAAATAAGTTTTCAGGCCAGATGCAGTGGCTCGTGTCGGTCATCCCAGAACTTTGGGAGGCCGAGGCAAGAGGATTGCTTGAACCCAGGAGTTTGAGACCAGCCTGGGCAACAAAGTGAGACCTCATCTCTACAAAAAATTAAAAATAAAAAAATTAGTTGGGCGTGGTAGTGCACGCTTATAATCCCAGCTAATCGGGAGGCTGAGGTGGAAGGATCACCTGAGTCCAGGAGGTCAATCTGCGGTGAGCTATGATTGTGCCACTACACTCCAGCTTGGAAAATAGAGTGAGATCCCAACCCCGACCAAAAAAAGTTTTTTTTTTTTACTTTTTTTTATTTGGAGTCTCACTCTGTCACCCAGACTGGAGTGCGGTGACACTCTCCTGACCACCGCAGCCTCAACCTGCTGGGTTCCGGCGATCCTTCTGCCTCAGCCTTCCAAGTAGCTGGAACTATAGGCACGTGCTACCACACCCGACTAATTTTTGATTTATTGTTGAGACGAGGTCTCTCCAAGTTGCCCGGGAAGGTCTCGAACCCATGGGCTCAGGCAATCCACTTGCCTCGGCCTCTCAAAGTGCTGGGATTACAGGCTGAGCCACCGAACCTGGCCCCCCCAAAATTTTTTATGTGTATATATAATCTATCTTGTCCTCATCAATTAGCAATGCCTCCTTTCTCATATCCTAAAATTTTGTACATATGTAAATTATATATCTCTCTTCCATTGATATGTTTCCTTATTCCTGTTCCTAGACCACAAACTACTATGACATGGACTTAAAAAATAAGAAGATAAATTTCTCTCCTATATTATTTTTTTCAAAATTATCCTAGGTTATCCGATTAAATGTCTGGTTAAAATGATTTGGTTACACTAAAAAAATATCGTGTTGTTATTTTGACTGTGATAGTACTAAACTTATACACTAATTTAGGGAAATAGATTTTCTGTATACCACTGTATCTTCCCCTCCGAGAGGAAGGTCTGGTTCTATTTAAGTCTTCTTTTGTGTTTGGGGAGAATGACGCCATGGTTTCAGCCCTGGTGTAGCCTTTTTCTTTCATTTTTGCTTCTTCTTGATCATTTCTGTCAAGTTTAGGGAGGGTAGTTTTGGAAACCTGCATTTAAGCCACCATGACTCCCAGAAGTATTTAGATGTGCACTGAATGGAGGGTGAAGACAGGGGTGATGAGTGGAGTTGTGGGTGTGGGTGAAATTCAGAAGAAGATTAAATGCCGAGTGAGAGGAACAGAGCCTTGCTGGATGCCAACATTTATGTGGAAAGTGAACGAGGTGAATACAGATGAAAGCAACCCGCAAAAGGGAGAGGTGAGGGACTGACAGAGTTGTGTCAAGTAAGTAGGGGTGGGAGGGAGTCCAAGAGCACATGGTTTATCGATAGAGTCCTGTGTTAAAGGGAGGCTGTGAGAACAACTGCAATGGAGCCAGGACTTGTGGGGGTCATGACTGGTTAGCAGTGAGGTGCCATAACATTTCATGTGTAAGTTGGAACCGTTTGGAGAAGTCTCTGGGGCAGAAGGAATAAGCCAAGAAGATTCCTCCTGGAAAACGGGGACCCATGGTAGCCCTGACTAGTGGTGACTTCCGAGAAAGCAGTCTCAGTGGAAGTATGGCCAAGGTGCCAGGACTTAGTGGCAGTAGACTGCTCTTTTTAGAAATTTGGCCAGAAAGGTAAGAACAGTCGGGTCATAGGTTTAAGTAGTCTGAGCATCCTCGCCTACTGAGGCAGTGATGTCCTCACTGGTCAGGTTTCTACAGGGACTGTGCTCGTTCTGTAATGGAAGAAGACCCCAACGTGCCAACATGTCTAGACTGGAAGAGGCTTCCAGTCCAGACACTCCAGCTGGAACCCACCAACTGAGAGCCCAGCCCTGAGTTTAGAACTAAGGTTGAAGTGGGATACATTGGCTTGTCTGCCTGGGACCTTAATAAAGAGGGAGAGATGGAAGAGCATGATATGGAAGAGATCAGGAATAAGGAAGGTGGTACGAGAGGGAAGGGGCCGTGGCCACAGTCTAGGGAAGACACAGAGTTAGTCTGGCAAAGCAGGAAGGATCATTCCCCATGGAAGAGGCAAATAAAAGAATGGAGAGAGTCGAGACGCAGAGTTTTGTTATGTCGGGGATCCTGTGACTTCTCGAGAATGGCTGCTGAGAAGGAGGTGGGCAATCTTTATTGAGCCAAATGCCTCCAAAAGGTGGAAGCCCTTGATCCCTGTCCCTTGGGAATCAGCGTGGTCAGACCTGCCCTAATGGGCTGAGATGGTTCTGAATAGGGTCATTTGGTGGCAGGAACCTAGACCAGTTCTAAGCTCAGGGCCGGGCTCTCAGCAGCAGGTTCCAGCTAGTTTGTCTGGACTGGAAGCCTCTTCCAGCCTAGGCACATCAGCATGTTGGGGTTTTCCTCCATTAGAGAATGGCCACAGGCCCTGAAACCTGGACCAGTGAGGATGTCACTGTCTCAGGAGGCAGGATGCTCAGACTGTGCAGGACCAGGTCCTGCAGTAACACCTTGGACTGGCAGAGACTCCAGGGCTCTTGTCACTTGGCTTTGGATGAGCCAGCCCCTTGGATATAGGAAGTCTTTGGTATACTCAAACAATTCAGGGGGAAGGCAGTCCCCAAGAGAGTTACTGGGGGAGTTTTGTCTTTTTTTTTTTTTTTTTTTTTGGATACAGAGTCTCACTGGCACTCAAGCTGGAGTGCAGTGGCACTATCCTAGTTCACCACAGTCTCTACCTCCTAGGCTCAGGTGATCCTTCTGCCTCAGCCTCCTGAGGAGCGGAGACTACAGCTGCCTGCCACCTGTGTCTTTTTATAGAGATGAAGTCTTGTTATATTGCCCAGGCTGGTCTCAAACTCCTGGGCTCAAGAGATTTTCCTGCCTTGATCTCCCAAAGTGTTGTGTTACAGGCGTGAGCCACCTTGCTTGGCTGGGATTTCTTTTTAACTTCAGTCGGGCTAGAAAGGTTAATAGGAAATAGTAATCTAACTTATAACCCAATCTGATAAATCAGGCTGTATAATAGAATGGTATGCAGCCATTCAAAATGGTGCTGGGAAATAATATTTGATGACATGAAAAAATATTCAAGATCTATTAGTTGAAAAGCTGGTATGAACACAGAAATCTGATTTTTGAAAAGAATATGTAATATATGGACAGATATAAGACTGTATGATATATCAGTTAGCAATGTTCACTTCTGGGTGGTATAATTATGGGTAATTTTTCTTTTCACTGACTTTTTTTCCCTAAATTTTCTACAAGGTGCCTGTATTGCTTTTTTTAGTAAATTAAATAACAACGCTATTTTTTTAAAAGGATTGCCAAGCATTAGCAGCCCCCAGCTGAGCCTGGAGGAGGTGTCTGTGGAGAAACCAATGCCTGTGGCTGGGCGTCCCCCCGCCAGCTGCACCCTGCAGGTACAGTTCATTGCTGTGTAAACTGAAGGAAGACAACCTGGCCAAATTTAGCAAGACACTAGCCCAGTGCTGCTTGGAGGGTGCCCATGGGACACCTCCCAGGGCGGCTACTCTACATTCCCCATCTGCGCTCTGTAGACCACCCTTGAGCTGGTGTCTCCAATCCAGATGGCATCAGTGAAACTTTTCCCCTTTTCCTGACCCTGCACTCAGCTACTCAGAGCCCAACTGTACTAAGACAAAAACAGGAGAGAAGAGGGTTTAGGAAGGCTGAGATGAGCAAGGGGGTCTAGAGAGAAATGGACTGTTTTGCTGTGGCCATGGTTCTGGTTATGTGAACCATCACACTACACAAATGGGTTGTGCCAATGGGTCTGTGGGCAGAGGGCTGAGGACACTGCCAGAGTCAGACACAGGGAAAGTTGGAGTCAGTCTAGAACCTGGCATCCAGAGGGGAAGGCCTTTCAACTCCAAGCAGAGTTCTTGACAAGCCCTAGATGGTATCCTGCCCAGGGTTGTGTGGTCAGTACCCTCCCCTGGCCAGGGCTGGTGTCCCTCCTGTCCCTCAGTGAATCTGACCCAGGAGGAGTCCTTGGGCAGTTGCTGGGCTCAGAGGCTTGGTTTGCTCCAGGTCAGCCCATAGGAGAGGGGCCTAGGGATGCTTCCAACTGTATTGGTCTGGTGTGTGTGAGGGGGTGGTTGTAGGATGTGAGTGGGTCTCCACTGGGTCGTGTGGAAGGGCCTGGGGGCCGCCCCACCTTCTGTTCTCTCCACATCCCCAAATCGGAGATAGGTGAGGGGGGCCTTTCAAGCCTACCTTCACTTTCAGGCCTCTGTGGAGATCCTGGTACCTACCAGCTCTCTCTGAGATTTCCACAAAGATGGTGAAGGAAATGTGATTTATCACTGACTCATAATAGGCATTCCATAAATATTTGTTGAATGAACAAATGAGTGAGTGAATTAACAAATTTTATGAGCACAGAGGTTGTGGGCCCATGACTGAATGAAGAGATAGACTCTTTTTAGACCAGGGACATACAGATACAAATACCTATACTTTCTGGCTATGAGTAAAAAGAAAGGCCAAGTTGCCAGAGTTTGCTGACTGAGTCAAAATGTTTAGGTATTAGTCATGATACTTGATTTATTTGTTTGTAGAGATGGGATCTTGCTATGTTGCCCAGGTTGGTCTCAAACTTCCGGCCTCAAGACATCCTCCCTTAGCTACCCAAAGTGCTGGGATTACAGGTGTGAGCCACCATACCTGACCAATCATGATACTTTAAAAAGTCTTATCATGGCACTAGAACCACAGATGATCAAGTCCAACTGAGACCAAGTTTCAGCTAAGAAAAGTGAGGTCTAGAAAGAGAAGAGAATGGATGCCCAAAGCCACTAGCTGGTGGCCCTGAAGTAAACTTCAGGCTTCTGTGCCTCCCAGGCCTGCAGGGCTCCTCCACCTCATGCCACTTTCACAGGGCAGCTGGGAGCCTTCTCCCCAGGGTGTGATCAGAATCCCTTATAAATAAATACAAGGTCTGACAATTAGGTTCACAAACCATCCTAGGAAAAAGTGCTCCATCCTTCATTGCTGAATCTCACTATGGTCACCTTCAAAGTACTCCCTTTGGGACACTCTGCACCAACATCAGTACCTAGTCTACCCATCAAAGCAATTTTGGAACTCTTTTTCTGGAATGGCCATCAGAGCTGTCGCTGTTAATTGTAGAGGTCTGACAATTGAGTTTGCGAACTTGCCACCATGTGCTAACTTTAGCAGCACTGAACAAGTCACTGTACTGGAATACCCTCCCTACTCACCTGCTCTGGCCCCCAGTCACTTTTTCTTTACCCAACGATTAAAGGAAATATTGAAAGAAAGAAATATTGAAAGGAAATATTGGGACATCAAGAACGATGACATCTCTGATGGCCATTACAGGAAAGGAGTTCCAAAATTGCTTTGACGGGTAGACTAGGATCTGACATCAGTGCATGATTTCCCAAGGGAAGTCCTTTGAAGCTGACCATAGTGATATTTGGCAATGAGGGATGGAGCACTTTTTCTAGGATGAGTTTGCAAACTTAATTTTTGGATCCGGTATTGGGTTTGGATACCTGCAAGACGCGGTGAATCTACTATGTGCTAAGCAAGTTGCTAGGTACTGGTGATGCTGGTGGACTAGATGTTGACTTGGCAAGAAAGGAGATGGGCAATTCATCAGGCACGTTCAATAAGGAACATGCACCTGGCTTCAGGAGCCCTGAGCAGGGATGTCTAGCCCAGGTTTGGGGTGAAGGGTCAGGTGAGGGGAGCTTGAAGTGGGTAGCAGACATTCCACACATTCTTAGAGCCTTTCTGGGGGCATCTCCCCTCCCTGCCCCAGCATTCCTGCTGATCTGTCTCCCACTTGCCCATGAGTGCCTGGCTCCAGGGGCTCAGGCACTCTAGATAAGAGTCACACCTCTGAGGCCAAGGGGACAGACGTGTAGGACAAGCTGCTCAGAGGGAGGGGGCCTCAGGCAGGAGGTCAGGCTCCAGAGGGAGGCCCTGGGAAGGGAGGGCCTGTTGGAGAGGATGTGGGAGGATGGTGTGGACTCCTCGTCGGAGGCCTGGGCTCCCGGCATTCTCAGTAGGCCTTCCCTCCCCAGGCAGCCATATCAGATTTTGCTCTTCAACCATAAATCTCAGACTTGTTTTGGGGCCAATGCTTCTCTAGAAGATGCCTCAACTTTTTAGTCTTCCTTTTCCACCTCCCTCCTCTCATCTGCTGACTGCTCACTTCACAGACAACTCATTCCCTTTCCTCCCCTGAGCCCACCCTTAGCCATTTCTTTCATCCTTTTTTGTCAGACAGCTCCTGAAACTCAGTCTCTTCCAGAGAAGTGTGGAGGCAGAATCAGAGGTGGAGAGAGAGGAATAACTACCATCCACTCCTTCTCTTCTGCATCCCGTACAGGCCGGATCCACATAGATGGGACCTTTGTATCAGTCAGGGGCCCTGCAGGAAACAGAGGCAGAGAGCTATGGGTCAGCTGGATGCTGGGGCCAGGGTCCTCAGGAAAAGGGGACAAAGAGACTTCTTCACCTTCCCTGGCTGGACATGCTGGTTATAATCATCAACTGAGGTAGGTCTGGCGGTTCTGAGATTTCATCGCCACTGCTCCTTGGCCTGGGGCAGGGCCCTAGGCACTCTTCATGCTTCTTGGCAAGGAGTTCTTAACTGAGCTATGGGGGTTCCACACACAAGTCTCTGAAGCCCCTGAGCCTGCATGCAAAATGTTGAGTGTTTGTACATGTGTCCTTGTTTCCAGGAGAAGCTTCGCCCCTCCCATCGGATTCCCAGAGGCATCCACGACACAAAAAAGGGTGCAGAGCCCCTCCTCCAGGTCTTGGGAAGAGGAAGCGCCTCCGCCCGCCTGCCCCCTCCCGAGAGGCTCCCCTGCCCTCTGGGTTTCTTCCACCCCTGTGCTTCTGCACACTGCCTGTCCCCAGAGCCAGCTGGGGCCATGTGCCTCTCAGCTCACCTGGACACAGCGCCGTGCCTGCCCCCATCGACTGTCCTATTTAGAAGTTGCCGAGCTGACTGCTGAATCCAGGGCTGCACTTGCCCCCTCCTGCATCCTGGCTTTGCGGAAGGGTGTGGGCAAAGAGCCTCTGAACCTCTGGGCTGAAGGAGCATGGGTTCTGGAGTCAGGAAGACTTGCACTTCACCTTGGGTCTGTGCCAAGTTAATGAATCTCCTCAAAACTCTGTTTCCTCGCATATAAAATGGGTGAATGCCTCCTTACAGGGGTGTTGTGAGAACTGAGGTAATGTCTATGAAACGCCAGGCACTCAATAAATGTCAGCTGTGATCTGACACAACTGGATCCAGTGTCCCTGGCAGGAAGTTGTCCAGCTCTTCCTAGGGAGCTGTCACTTTCTGAGGTAGCCCAGCCCCGTTTGGACAGCTCTGACTGTGAGAAAGTTCCGACATCAGTTCCTGACTGAAATGATAGAAGTTCAACTCACTTACGTGCCAAAAACGGGAATGTATTGGCCCAAGAAACTGGGAAGGGTAGGATTAGAAGTGACTTCAAGGACTCCAGAGACCAAATAGTATTGTCAGGTCTTTCCTTCTCTTTCCCTGAAACTGTTGCCTCGGTTTTCCCAAGTGATTGCAGCCAAGTAGCTGACAGCTCCCAGGATACATCATCAAATGGAGGCCATGGCTGTTGGCCCCCTAAAAGCTCACTGAAAAATCACTGGCATGAGGCAGATGGATCAATAGGAGAAAAGGCATACAGATATATTTCACGTGCATATACAGGAGCTTTCAGTATGAAGACTCGCTACCCAGTGAGTGACAGAAACTTAAATACCATCTCAAGGTTACAGAAGAAATGGGAGCTTAGATTCTGGTAAAACATGTTATGGGAGGGGGAAGAAGGAAATTCTACTGAGCACAAAAAATGATTGGGAGAATGGATGGGTGGGGGAACAGAGAACAAACCTGAGGTGGGTACCAGGTGATGAAATGGTTGGGCTGGGTCCAAGGATATTCTTCCTTTCTTTTCCTACCATAGATAATGAGATGGCGGGGTGAGGGAACAGGGAGAAGCAGCTTAAGAACGATCTTGAGGCAAAACACCATATTTGGGCGTGAAAGTTCCTGTCCTCCTTCAATCACAGCCTGGGGAACCAGAAGTGAGCATCTTTCTCCCAGGGACCACATATAAATTCCCAGGGAAGGATTGAGACTGGCCAGGCTTGGGTTACAGACCCGCTCCTGAGCCCATCTCTGCATGAGTAGATATGATTGGCCTCATCTCAACCCATGAACCCAGGACAGGAGACAGTATGCCTGAGTGGCAGCCATATTGGATCCACATGGACTGTGTAAGGGTAGGTTGCCCAAAAGGAGGAATGCTGTTTCTAGAAGCCTGGTAAGTTTGGGTGACTGCTCACTACTCTTGTTCTTTACACTGGACCTGATTCTCTGTCCACCGGTCCTAGTCCTGAACTCCTGGCCCACATGGGACAAGGCTGTTCACCCAACCAAGTCAGCCCCTCGGGAATAGGAAGAGTGGTTATAACCTCTCAGATCTTCTTTTCTCCAGAGAAAGTTCTGGCTCTTCCATCTCTCTGAGTACAGTAGGTTTCCACTCCTTCTCCTCTACTTCTCAGCAGAAATCAGCAATCTGGCTGGAATCCGGAATGGAGCCCGGACTTGGGAATGATCAACTGGGATACTGACCTGAGTGATGGGGGGGCCTTGGTGTCCCTTGGAGTCGCCACTGATCCAGTGTGCCCTTTACACAGGGGGAGATCACCAGAGAGGAAGGACAAGTAGGTCGTGGGTGGGAGGAAGAGGGAGGGAAAGAGGAAGAAGAGGGGAGGGGAGGTGGAGGGGAGGCTGAGGGAGGAAAGGGGGGTACAGAGAGAATGGGGAGGAAGCTTCAGCTCTCAGCCTGGGGGGTACAATCCTGTACTTTTAAGGGTGCCCAGCGTGGTGCAGACTGCACATGCAGACGGAGTTCCTGACTGGAGCCATGCCCTGGGGATCAGGGCAGGTGTCTTCGGTTGTTCTGGCTGCTATGACAAGCCACCATAGACTTGGTGGCTTCTAAACAACAGAACTTTATTTTTCACAGTTCTGGAAGCTGGAAAGTCCAACGTCAGGGTGCCAGCATGGTTGGGTTCGGGCGAGGGCCCTCCTCCAGGCTGCAGGTGGCCAGCTTCTAGCTGTGACCTCACATAGTAAAAGGAGCAAGTGGGCTCCATAAAGCCTCTTGTGTAAGGGCATCAATCCCAACCATAAGGGCTCTGTGTGATCCCCTTCCAAAGTGTCACCTTAATACCATCACAGTGGGGTCAGATTTCCTCATGTGAGTTTTGGGGGAGACACAAATGTTCAGACTATGCCAGCAGACTTCTTGGAAGAGGGGTCCTTGAAGGACAAAGAGGATTGCAAAGCCAGAGTGTGGCTCTGGGAGCCCACTGCAGGCAGTGTAGAAACATTTCTGACTGCCCAGCTGGAGAGCCCGCTGGCAGGGGAAGGGGCTTCTGCTCCCTTCCCCCATTCTTCCTTTCCCAGTTGGGCTGCTCTGCAGAAGTCACCCCTAGGCTAATGAGGAATCATCCTGAAGTTTAAAACCAATTAAGCAACAAACAACTTCTGATTAGTTATTTCTCTTGATGTGAATTTTAATGAACAGCCTCCTCTCCCCACCCTGTTTCCCAAGCACCCTAGGGTCTACCCAGCATCAGCCTTGAGCCCCTAGGCATGTCTGGAAGGCTGGGAAAGGAACAGAGAAGCACCTGGCGTGGAGTCCAAGCAGCTTTGCCCAGCACAGCAAGCCCCCCAGTCAGCCTGCCTTTTCCCGAAACTTCAGAGTGCTGTTGTGTCCCCAAGGCAGGGACTGTCCCCAGGGGAAAGGGTGAGAGGTGTGGGGACAGAGACAGTGGACAGAGATGGTGACAGGCAGGCTCAGACCTCTGCCACCTCCCTTTAGTCACAGAGGCTGAAGCAGAACACATAAAAAGTTCGCCTGGGACAAGAGCTCAAATTGTGGGGCGGGGGGAGGGAAGGAGGACGTGTAGGGAGACACAGAGGAGGGGCCGGGCCTCCAGGAAAGGCAGAATGGTGACTCAGGCAGACCAGCCAGTGGGATGTGCTGTGAGGTTCTGAGTGGGTGAGCCCTCCCCCGTGGCCCTTATCCTTTGGGAGTGTAGAGATAGATGACGGTTATTCCTTGGCTTTCCTCTGGGGACTCTTATGACCCTCCCATGAGATAGCATGTTGCAGACCAAAAGGAGCCTGGGGTTGGGGTTGTGAGTGTGGACCCTAATCACTTCCATAGCATTTTCATTTTATAGGCAGCAAATGGAGGACGGTGTCCTCAGCTATGTCTCTAGTGTGGACAGGAGGGCCAGTGTGGACAGGAGAGCCAGCTTTCTCCATCCTAAGATAGGCATCCTCAAAGGTCCTCAACCAGGACCCAGAAGCCCCTGGGGAGTAGCTGAGACCCAGAAGCGCTGCTTGGGAACTTTGCAGAACCTTGCAGTTTAGCCCTGCACTCCTGACCAATCCTTCCAGCTGAGCAGAATCACTCTCTTGAAAGAAGAATAAAGTCCCTGGTGTCTGCTGGGGGAAGAAAAGGAGGTGGGGGAAGCACCTCTTGGGAACTGCTGACAACAAAAATACAGATGGATTTTTCTGCAGGTTCCCCTTCACTGTCTCCCTCCTCTCTCCCTCCTCCCCAGATCCTCTCTTTTCTACCCTTTCTTCTCTCCCTAATCCACATTGGCTCCGAGGGACATCTGGCTGAGGGTTTCCAGAGAGATCTGACCAGGCCCTGGACTTCCAGTGATTTTCACAGTGACTCCCTGAGGGTCAGGGGACGTGCATTCTTCCTGGCTCCGGCATTTGAGTGATGCCAAATTCAGAGCAGCCACCACTAAAGCCAACCTCTTTGGCTTCTGTTTTGGGTACCAGGATCCAGGCTGGCCCAGAAGTCTGGCTTCTGACCAGGGCTCTGCAGCCCAGAGCTGAGGCCAGCTGTTCCAGGCCTGAGATGCCCCTACACTTGGCCCCATGTCACCATCAGCCACCTGGGCCCCTCTGGTTGGCTGGACTGTCCCAGCTTTCTGGAGCATGCTAGTTATGTCTTCCTCATGAAGCAGTGATGGAAGAGGGAATGGATTTGTCAGGTATCTTGACGGCAAGATACAGAATGCAGTTCTGGGCACAAAAAAAGGACTTTATTGGTAGACATAGTAGTGCCAGGTTGTCCTTTTGAAGGGCCGGTCGGAGTCAGGTGTGGAATGTTGGCAAATATATCCCAACCAAAAGAAGCATTGAACAGTCAAACTAGGGATAGCAGGGGTACTCCTGGGCCTTAGGAACATCTGAACCCGAGTCTTGAGGGCTGCCAAGAATGTCTTCCTTCTTCCGTCTCTATCCCTCATTTCTGCTTCTCTCTGTCGATCAGCTTCCTAGACCTCCCAAACCTAACCCCTCGCAACCTCAACTGCTGAAGAAACTATCTCAATAGTGGTTCATTAAAAAAATCCCAAGGAAGATGTCGGATGGGTTCATTTTGGGTCAAGTTCTGTTCCAGATCAGTCCATTATGACCAGAGGATACACCAACAACATGACTGTTTCCACGGAAACTCTATCAGTGAAAAGGGGGAAGGGGCAAGTTACTTGAAGAAGGAGGCACTCTGCAGAATCTTTTTTTTTTTTTGTAGTAGAGACAACATCGTGCTCTGTTATCCAGGCTAGAGTACAGTGGAGAGATCATAGCTCACTTCAGCCTCAAACTTCTGGGCTCAAACAATCCTCCTGCCTCAGCCTTCCTAGTAACTGGGACTACAGGTGCATGCCACCATGCCTGGCTCATTTTTAACTTTTTTGTGGAGATGGGGTTTCGCTATGTTGCCCAGGTTGGTCTGGAACTCCCGGCCTCAAGCGATCCTCCTGCTCCCAGAATTTGAGAGGAGGGCTGGAAAGATGAGTCAGTAGGAATTGACCTCATCTGCTCTCCCACGAAAAGGATTGTGGGATTTTTTTTGCAGGTCACTCTAGAGAAGCTGTGTGTTACTCTCACCAGCTTGGCTTGCAAGGGGCACACACAGCTGCAGGTGTTCCCTTCTCCCATCCACACAGCTCCTGACTAGAGACTATTCTCACCTATCACCCCAGATGCTGACCCTGGTGGGGTCCTGCATCCTCTTGTCTTCGTCAGTTTTTCTTAGCCATTAGAATACAGTCCAGAGATAAAATCGCAGGGTTTAGGGTCAAGAATACCTGGGTTTGAATTAAGTGCCACCATTTACTTCCTGTCTGAGATCCTGATTTCCCACCAGTAAAATGGAAAAGCTATTAAACAGTCCGTAATAACTGGGTCGTTGTGCAGATGAAATGAGATGATAGGCCAGGGGCTGTGGCTCACGCTTGTAATCCCAGCACTTTGGGAGGCCAAGGCAGGAGCCCAGGTTTGAGACCTGCCTGGGCAACATAGTGGGAACTTGTGTCTACAAAAAATACAAACATTAGCTGGAAAGGATTGCTTGAGCCCAGGAGGTCGAGGCTGCAGTGAGCCGTGATTGTGCCACTGCACTCTAGCCTGAGTGACAGAGTGAGACCCTGTCTCAAAAAGAGAGAGAGAGAGATGATGAATATAAGCTCTTGGCAGTAGTAAGCACCTAATCAGTGATGCCCTGGAAAAAGCCACATCAAGACACAGTCTTCTCAGCTCCTTCATCAAACAACAAGATGTCTGTGTCTGAGCAGGAGCTATTGTGGCAGTGTAGGAAGGGTGGGGAGGATTGTCCTACAGCTGCAGGGTGAAGGAGAGAACCTCAGTCTCCCCTCCCCAGCTGGGCCCTATGCATCCTTTCCCTCTGTGTCCTGGGAGAATGTCAAGGCCCTGGTGGAAGCCCTCAGGCTCACCACTGGCCTCAGGGAGAAGGATTGACTCCCCGGAAGGCATCCTGGGAGCAGAGTGGATCAGGGGAAGAGGGCCCTGCATGGGACCCTGGCCACATCTATCCCGATGAAGCTCTGGCTTCTAAATGTTCCAGGCCACAGAGAAAGCCTGAACACAGGGTCCCGTGGGGCCATGATCTGCATCTGTGCCCAAATCAGCCTTGTGTATCAGCACAGGCTGTCCTTCCTGAGGCGCTGGCCGTGACGGGGTACGGGATATTGGCAAACACATCTCAGCTTCACTACCCAGCCCCCTCCACATTCCCCCGCCAGTATCCCTGAGCTTAGTAGTGATGGAGGTGGTGGGGGAGGGGGTAACAAGATGGAAGATCAAAGACGTGGGCACACACGTGCAACACACTCTCAGACAAACACGTGCTGGCCCTGTGTGCAGAGGGAAACAGATGGCCAGGACCAGAAGCCCTACCTGAGGCCTCCCAGATGGCTAATAATAGTAACTGAGCCCGCATTTACAGAGCTCTTCCCATGGACCAGTCGCTGGGCTAGCCAATCCCAGGTCATTATTTCATTGATTCCTTCCCAAACCCCAGAAGTGGGCATGATCATCCCTGTTTCACACACGAAGGACCGGAAGCCTAAAGAGTTAAATAATTGGCTAAAGATCACCCTGTCTGATTGCAAAGTCCTCTTATCCTGCTGCCCATGTGTTTTCCAAAGGAGAGATTCACAGGGGACAGAAGATTCTCCAGGCAAATGTGCCGGCTCCTACAGGGAGCCCTGGAGAGATCTCGCCTTAAATCTCTTGGGAAAGTTGCTGGAAGTGAGTTATTGGGCCCTACTCCCTCTCACATACCCCTTCCTCCAAGTACTGATTCAGTGAGGTGGGAGAGGGGCCTAGGAATATGCATTTTAACAAGCTGCCTACTTGCTTGCAGAATAGTCTGCCATGAAAACGTCTTCCCTCCTCATTGTTAAAAAATACTGTTCATTGTAAGATCTTTGAATCCAAATTGCTACACGTGGGGCTCAGGCATCTACATTTTCCATACGTTCTTCTGGGAGAGAATGGTCTTCACTACAGTTTGAAAACATCTGCTCAGGGTTTCAAACATGCAGTTGCTGGGCTCCCTCAGGTCAGGAGCAGGATCTGTATAGAGGACTCTGGGAACTCCACAGTCTGGAGTTTGGAAAGAGGGTACGTTCCCCTACAGCTTGCGCCTGGCTCCTGGGGGTCCTGCAGACTCACGGGAAGGGGTGGGGGAGGGGTGGCAAGTCCTGCTTGGAGAAGGCAGCACTATGAGTCTCCCATCCATAGGAGAATACACCAAGGGCTTCTGCGAAAGCCTGACTGCCCTCTGCCCAGAACCCTTTCCCTTGGCAGCTGGGGGCCACCCCTCCACTCCCTACTCCCAGAGCCCCTCCCATGCTATTCGGCCAGACTTGCAAAGCTCCTCTTCCAAGAATATCCTCCCCTGGGTAATTGGACCCTCGGGCCATTGACATTTAAAGAAATGTTCTTGACCTTTTCAGCAGTTCCATAAAATCACAAAATAGGTCTCTAAATATGACTGCAGACTCCTACTAGCCTAGACCCTGGCAGAGACTCATTTTCCAGGCTAACTCAAGAATAAGAGAAAATAGCAATATTGCTAGCAAAAAAGGGGGCTATTCTCAGACCTCTCTCTTTAGATGATCATTCCATCATGGCCCACATTATCTGCCTCAGGACGCTGCCCTCTGCCATCACCACCCACGACCACCGCTATGCGTTTCGCCATCATCACCTTAATTGCATGATTATATAAAGTGAGTGGGATTTATGCTCTTGCATCTTTGTAGTGCAGAAGGTCTCCCTGCGTTTTAGATAGCCAATGGGCTCATGAGAACTGCTTCTTCCTTCTCCCCCCGCCACCCGTGTAGGAGCATCGCATAGACTGATGGCTCAGAAGAGAGACAGGAGAGGATAGAACCTTGGGAGGAGGCAGATGAACGTGTGAAGAGACACTTGGAGAAAATTGAGAACATTTGAAAATAGATTCGATATTAGATCAGGACCACTCCTTCTATGAACAGAGATTGGGTTAAGAGGAGTTTAAAATTTTTTCCCCCGACATGTCTCCAAAAACAGCTTTGTCATCTAAACTCCAGCCTGCAGGTCAAATCCAGCCTTTGACTGTTTTTGTGCATGCCTTGGGCTAAAAATGGTTTTTATACTTTTTAATAACAACTTTATTGAGATGTAATTCACATACCATAAAATCCATTCTTTTAATGTGTATGCTTCTGTGTTTTTTTAGAATATTCACAGAGTTGTACAACTGTTAACATCATCTAATTCTGGAACATTCTCATCACCCCCAAAAGAAACCTGACCCATCAGCAATCACTTTCCATTCTCTTATCCCCAGTCCCTGGAAACCACCAGTCTACGTTCTATCTCTATGAATTTGCTTTTTCTGAAGGTTGGGCACACTGGCTCATGTCTATAATCCCAGCACTTTGGGAGGCCAAGTCGGGATGATTGCTTGAGCTCAGGAGTTCGAGATCAACTTGGACAACATGATGAGACCTCGTCTCTACAAGAAATATAAACATTAGCCAGGCATGGTGGTACATGCCTGGAGTCCCAGCTACTCAGGAGGCTGAGGCAGGAGGATCACCTGAACCCAGGAGGTTGAGGCAGTAATGAACTGTGATCATGCCACTACACTCCAGCCTGGGAGACAGAGTGAGACCCTGACTCCAAAAAAAATTGCTTTTTCTGGACATTTCATACAAATAGAATCACACAACATATGATTTGTTATATCTGAATTTTTGTACTTAGCATGATGTTTTCAAGGTTTATCCATGTTGTAGTAGATACTATATATAAATAATATTTCACTGTATGGATATGTGTGGCATTTTCTGATAACCCTTCTGATGCCAAAAGTGGCATTTTTCTTCACTGACACTACCAGCAACCAATTCTCCAACACAACTGGATGTCCAGCACTTCAATTCAATTCTGACACTTGCTACACAGAGTTAGCACATACCTTACAGGTTAAGGTCTCAGTGCCGAAAAATGACCTTATTTCAGATACCAGCCATAGTTGGTTATTAACGCTTCTGCCCATCCATGCAGTTCATCTTATGAACAACAAGTTCATAACTCCTCCCCTTACTCAGGTTTAATAATTTGGTAGAGTGACCCACAGGACTCAGAAAAGTGCTTTGTTTCCGATTACCAGCATATCATAAGGGACACAAGTGAAAGCCATATGGAAGAGATGCATTTGGCAAGGTATGGGGGGAAGAGTGCAGAGTACTGAGGTCCTCTCTGGACCCACCACGCTCTGGAAGCTCTCAAATCTCATTGCTCTAGAGTTTTTTTTATAGCCCAATCTCCAGCTCTACTCCCATCCCTGGAGATGTGGGGTGGGGTTGGGGAGGGCCCTGAAAGTTTCCACCTCTAATCTCAAGTTTGGTCTTTCTGTTGATCAACTCCCATTCTTAAGTTATCTAGGGGTCCCCATCCTGAGTCTCATTAACAAAACTCAAGTGTATGCCAGGCCCTGTAGTGTTCACCTGTAGTCCAAGCTACCAGGGAGGCTAAGGAAGGAGGATTGATTGAGCCCAGGAATTCAAGACTAACCTGGGAAACACAGCAAGACCCCATTTCCAAAAAAAAATGTAGTCAAGGAGCTTGTAAATAACAAGATGCTCCTACCAGGAAATTTCAAGGGTTTTAGGAGCTCTGTGCCAGGAAGTGGGGATAAAGACTAAATATATTTTTACTATGCTGCCATATTTTGTTTATTCATTCATTCACTTTATGGCTATTAAGAATATTGCTGCTGTGAATATATATGTACAAGTTTTTGTGTGAACATATGATTTAATTCTCTCGGGTGTATATGTATACTATGTATACTTAGGAATAGAATTGCTGAATCATATGTTTCACTGTTTGAGGAATTGTCAGATTGTTTTCCAAAGAGGCTGTACCTTTTATATTCCCAGTGGCAATGTGTGATGGTTTCAATTCCTCCATATTCTTGTCAACACTTGTCATTATCTGTCTTTCTTAGTTTAGCCATCCTAGTGGCTATCTCATTGTGGTTGGCATTTACATTTTTAAATGAGTGTAAAAGCAAATAAACAAACTCAAGGACAGAGACTGTATGCCATGTGTTGTCTGCAAAACCTCAAATTATTTGTATCTTTATAGTAGAAGTTTGCTAACCCTTGACCTGAAACATTCTAAATTACCTATTGTATTGAAAGACAAAATACAAACCATAAGAAGTGAATATCAAAAGTTTAAATCCAAGTTAGTTGACAAAAGCTGAAATTTAATTTTTTTAAATTTAGTAACATTTCAGGTATTTTCATTAAGCATAATCACAATTTTAGCATTTATTGTCTATTTAGTTGCCAATGTAAAGGAATCAGCATCATACTTCAAGGATGTTACATCTAGATCTAGTCTATGCAAATTTAAGGGTAACTTGAATGAGGTAAGAGAACTGCCTGAGCCCCAGAGTTGGAGACCAGCCTAGGCAACACAGTGAGACCTTATCTCTACAATAAATCATAAAATTAGCCAGGTGTGATGGCACGTGCCTGTAGTCCCAGCTACCCGGGAGGCTGAAGTGAAAGGATCACCTGAGCTCAGCAGGTCGAGGCTGCGGCAACTGTGAACATGCCACTGCACACAAGCCTGGGCGACAGAGTGAGACTCTGAATCAAAAAAATAAAGATAAAGAGTAATGTGGCTGTTCACTTTTGCAAAATGTTACTTCGTCGCTGTATACAACTATTGCAAATACTTTGCTGACTCTTGAGTACCTCTAAAACCATGAACTAGAATAAAAAGAAGAGCAAGAAAATGGCCTCTTGGCAACATTGAGACAGACATTGATCATGCAGGAATGCACTACATTCATGCTCTCTAAGAGAAATCATTTGACAAGTTAACCAATTCGACTTTCTCTACTTCAATGATTCTGCTGCTAAAATCTGCAGGCTCCAGGAAATGGACATAGCTCCAAGCCTCAGGAACTGCCCAGCTCTGATGCCTACTCAGTGTTTGGAGGCAGGCATCTTTACCTAGAGGCCCAGGGGCAAGAAGGTTGGAGAAGCGATTCCCTGAGGCCTGAAGGGCGTTAGTCACCGCAGCAGAGGTTAGGGATATGGGTCGTTGTGCCAGGGTTGTGTGATGTATCTAGGGTGATTAAGGCATTGGTCCATGTGTTCTTTAATAGCATTTTTTTTTTTTTTGGTGTAGAAATATGTAGGAACCTCTCAAGAATGGGGTCTGGCCCAGGTCTGAGTATAATACTGTATTAATTTGTTAGAAAGATATTGAGGGATTATTCTCAATTTTGTTAGATGTGACGATGGTATTATGGTAATTTTTAAAAAGTCATCTGCTAACACTGAAGTATTTATGGGTGAAATGAAATGACATCTGGGGATTTGCTTTATAATACTGCAGTCAAAAAAAAAAACAAACCATCAGGAAGATTTATGAAATAAGATTGGTAAGTATTCATAGTAATAATCGTTGAAATGAGGGTTCATTTTACCATTCTCTCACCTTTTTATATGTTTGAAAATTTGTGTACTACAAAGTTAAAAATAATAAAATGGAATGAAAAAGGGCAAGGGATTGTGGGGGGAATGGGTGACACAGTGAGTGAGTAAGGGAGACGGTCCTGCTTCTTGGGAGAATGGCTACAGGCTTCATCCTGAGAGTCAGAGAGGAAGACAGGACACCCCAGGGGCAGGTTGGGGCCCAGATACAAGAACCTTTACTAGCAACCAGATCCATACAAATGGGGTGAGGTAGTCTGGGCAAAGTGGCTCACACCTGTAATCCCAGCACTTTGGGAGACCAAGGCAGGAGAATCCCTTGAGCCCAAGAGCTTGAGACCAGCCTAGGAAACATAGCGAGACCCTGTCTCAACAAAAAATACAAAAATTAGCTGAGTGCAGTGGTGTGCACCTGTAGTTCCAGCTACTCGAGAGGCTGAGGCAGAAGAATTGCCTTGGAAGGCCTAGGCGGAAGGACAACCTCAGCCCAGCAGATCAGAGTGAGACTCTGACTCAAAAAAATAAATAAGTAAATAAGGTGGAGGCTGCAGTGAGCCGGGACTGTAGCACTGCACTCCAGCCTGAGTGACAGAATAAGATCCTGTCTCAAAAAAGGAGGGGAGTTGGGCAGAGGTGATATCATTGGGACCAGAAGTACAGGACTAATCACACTTCTCTAGCAGTGTGGCTACTTTGGTATAGACAACTCCAACCTTCCCTTCCACAAGGAAGCATTCCTCGGAAGAAGAGTCCTTGAGAGAGGGCTGACCTCCATGGCAGCTCTTTATTCCTTATCATTTTGAAAATTAGGAGATAGTTCAGGCACCCAAAATAAATTATGCTCATGTGTCTACCACTCAGTTTGTCACATCTTAAAACTTTGCTGTCTTTGCTTCAGACCTTTTTAACCCTTTCCCCCTTTTAACCTGGGAATACTTGCCAGAGGCGCTTGTGGTTGCAGCGTTTACCCCGAGATTAAAAAGAGAGAGAGAGAATTACTATATTTTGTAATTAATTCTCTCTCCCTCTCTCTCTCCCCACTGCCCTTTTTAGTAAAACTTGCTTGTTTACAAATAACTCCAAGAAACCAGATGCGGTGGCTCATGCCTGTCATCCCAGCACTTTGGGAGGCAGAGGTGGGAGGATTGCCTGAGCCCATGGGTTTGAGACCAGCCTAGGCAACTTGATAAGACCTTGTCACTACAATAAATCAAAAAATTAGCCAGACATGGCAGCATACACCTGCAATTCCAGCTTCTTGGAAGGCCAAGGAGGAAGGACAACCTGAGCCCAGCAGATCACAGAGTGAGACTCTGACTCAAAAAAAAACCAACAAAACTTTAAGATTTTTTTAAAATTTTCACACTGAAAACTAGTGAGATTTGCTTCAGTTTCAAAGAGTGTGTTATGTAAATTAAATGAACATGGCAGCGAGGTGCACTTTTTTTTCTAAATGGGAAAAGGGTTAAAAATAAATTGTAGTAAAAGATTAGAGATACATTTGAAGCCCTTTACAAACCGGTCTGCAAGTCTCTTCTCTTGATCCTCACAGGAAACCACTAGCTTGAATATGGTGCTCACCATTCCTACCCAAACTACACATGTGTGTTTCTATAAACAATATACAGCCTCAAGTTGCATAAGTTTATACTTTATAAAGATGATATTATATTTAAATGTTGTTCTGAAATTTGCTTTTTTTACTCACACTCTTTCAAGATTTATCTGTGTGGATCCTGACTGTACCACAATTTCTTTGTTCACTTATTCTTTAATGAACATTTAGGTGGGTTCCCGGATTTCTCTGTTATACACTATACTGAAATGAACATGTTTGTACATGTTTTCTCATGCAGAAGTGAGAGTTCCTGTTTATCTGATAATGGCATAATTGTTGATTTCTAGGGTGTGTGCATCTTCTACTCAGTAGCTCCTCTCCAAGATGATGGCATGACAGCCCGTGTTACATCCCAATTCTTCATTTTTGCCAGTCTGTGGCATGTGAAATGGTGCATCAGAGCATATTTCTGATCACCTATGAGGTTGTGCACCTCTTCCCTTTAACTGACCATTTTCCATGTATGTGAACTTCCTGTTTTGACCATGTTTTCCTTTGCCTTGTCATTGCTGTTTTTTTACTCAGTGATTTCTAGTTCTTCATATATTCCACATACTGACTCTTTGTATGTTTCATGCATTGCCTAGATTGTCTCTCAGCTAATAACTTGACTTCTTCATAGTGAGTTTTTTGCACAAATGCTTATTATTTATGTATTTGAATTCATTTTTCATTATTGTTGATGCTTCTTTTCTTAATTTAGGACATCCTTTTCTACCCCCAATATCATATAAATATTCTCTTATATTTTCCTCTAAAAATTTTAAAAGTTTTGCCTTTCATAAATTGGTCTTTCATTCATCTGGAACTTATTTCTGTGTGTGGTATGAGCTGAAGATCTAATTTTTTTTTTTGAATCAGAGTCTCCCTCTGTCACCCAACCTAGAGTGCAATGGCATAATCATGGCTCACTGCAGCCTTGACCTCCTTGGGCTCAGGTGATCCTTCTACTTCAGCCTCCTGTGTAGCTGGGACTACAGACAGGTGCCACAACATCCGACCAAGTTTTTTATTTTTTATTTTTTTGTAAAGACAAGTCCTCACTATGTTGCCCAGGCTGGTCCTGAACTCCTGGTCTCAAGCAATCCTCCCCCGTCAGCCTCCCAAAATGCTGGAATTATAGGCGTGAGCTACCACGCCAAGCCCAGATCTAATTTTTTACATGTGGATAACCAGTGTTTTCAGCACCACTTACTTCTGCTTCAAATCGACCTCCATCATATATCAAATATCTATATGGCATCAACATATCTGTGGGCTCTTTATACCGCTAGATTTTTCTACTTGTTTCTTCCAGTAACACACTGTCTTAGCTACCATATCTTTAGGTGAAGTCTTGACATCTGCTTGAGGTCTTTCTTCATGTCATCTTCAAAATATTCTTGGCTGTTTTATATTCCTCCCTATTTCTTATAAATGTCAGAATCAGATTGCTCATTTTCACAGAAAACCCTGTTACCAAAACTATATTGATTTTATTTATTAATTTGGAGTTAACAGCCATATTTATAATTTTGAGTTTCCCCCACAAATATATCTGAGATATATTTGTATATATTCTGCACTTATTTAGATCTGTTTTAAAATTTTTCAATAGTGTTGAATAATTTCCTTCATTAAATTTTCTCCTTGAACATTTTGGCTAGGTTTATTCTTAATTAACCTTTAGCTGTGCTTTTGTTTTTATATTTTGACATATTCTAAAAGTATATTTTGTAAGTATTTTTGTAATAGTTATAAGTATTGTTGTTGTATAAAAGTTCAATTGATATTTTCACCTTCTCCTAGTCTTTTTTCTAATAATTTTGCTGCAGATTACCTTGGATTTTCCTATGCAAATTATATTCTACAAGTCATGATGAGCTTTTTATATCTCTGTACTTTTATGCTTTAATAAAGACATATATAGTTTTTTTCCTTTCTAATGTCTTTTCTGTGCTAAGACCTCCATGGCTTTATTGAAAAGAAATGGTAATGTGGGTATCATTGTCTTATTCTAGACTTTAAGGGAATACTTTATGCCAGGCGTGGTGGCTCACACCTGTAATCCTAACACTTTGGGAGGCAGAGGCAAGAGGATTGCCTAAGCCTAGGGTTTCAAGACCAGCCTGGGCAACTTGCTGAGATCTCGTCTCCACAATAACTAAAAAATTTAGCCAGGCATGGTGTTGTGAGCATGTAGTTCCAGCTACTTGGAAGGCTGAGACAGAAGGATCGCCTGAACCAGCAGACTGAGGCTGCGTTGGCTGTGATCATGCCATTGCACTCCTGCCTGGGTGACAAAGCAAGACTCCTACTAAAACAATAATAATAGATAGATAAACAAATAAATAAATGGACTACTTTAAAAGGAATAGGAAGAGTCTTCCTCCTATTTCTAGTGGGCTATTGTTTTTAAATTTTATGTTAATTTTTTATTAGGAATAGATGTTGAATCAACTGCTTTGACCGCATCTCTGAAGGTCTCCTACAGTGTGTTGATGCTTCTGAGTGTCCCACATAGGCTTATAGAGGCAACTGGTGGAACAGGGCACGTTTGCTCTGCATCCAGCTAAGTTGGGATCTGTGATGAGGGCAGTCAGGCCCCCGAAAGGCAGCGTCCTTGGGCTTTATGGCTGCTTCCATGATCAGCATTTTCCCTCTCACTCAGAGATCAGGAGACTGTCTCTGAGGAACATTAACAGGAGCAGAAGACTCTCATCTGGGAGTCTTCTCGCAAATGGAGGACCCCACAGTGTCATGAGAGCATCTACCTTTGAGACATTAGGAAAAACAGAATGGCATGAGAGTGACGGCTGGGAGCCCTGTGTTGGGTGAATCAGTAGCTCACCAAGAACAGCAGTGGTGGAGGTGGGGAGTGACTGGCAACAGACAACCGAAGATGCAGGGAGAACCATGCCAACCACAAGGGCCAAGAACCAGGTCCCAGGTAACCCTTGGGATCTGAGTATGGCCTGATGGTGCGGACAACAGGACTGTAGTGGCATTCAGAGTTTCTTTATATGTTAAAGTGTTGAGGTACTCAGAGCTGATCTTTTTTGGCAGAAAAAGGTCATGTGAAGTCATTACAATGGAGGGCTCAAGGCTTTCATTTGTACCTTTTATATGGGCAGACATTTTTATTTCCTGTGTCACCTAAAACATAGCCTAATACACAAAAGGCTCTCCACCCTTCCAATATTTGCTAAATGATGATTTGTTGGCTGTGGAATGAAACCTACACACAAAGCAACTAGCACAGGGTCTGGCACACGGTGAAGCAGAAGCCGTCATGGCGCCTCTGGGTGCTGGTTGGAGCAATGCTGGGTGAACAGAGGCTTTCAGACTCACAGCCTGAATCTCAGGCAGACAGTGTCTCCCTGACCCAGCCTGGAAGGAGAGAGAAGTCTGAAAGGGCAGCTCCGGCCTCCCTCTTCTACCTGGCTTCTCTGTGCATCCTCTCTAAAAGTGCAGCAGAGTCAGACAAAAGAAAAGTGACTGGAGCATGTCCCCTCGCAGAGGCTGCTCCCCCTTGCTGCGTCCTCCCCAGTTCATCCTTATCTGCCTGTTTCACTAAGAGAACGAGACACAAGCGAGCATGTGGTCTGCTCCGCTTCTCCCCCAGGAGCCGTCAGCTTGGCTGTCGGAATGAATTCTTGCAAAACCATCCGTGATCAGCAGGTCCTGCGGCTGGTCCCCTCTCCCCGCCGCCTCCAACAGAACCGCAGAAAAAGCACAGGTCACACTGCGTCCTCTCTCCCCTCCTATCACCCATCTCCTCTCTGTGCCCCTACTGCTGAGACTGGCCTCTCAACCTCCATTCCACCATTGTCTAGTTAAAGACATTGAGCAGCTAAAGCTGGGGTTCTCGGATTTCTTTGCAGCTAGGCTTCTGGATTCAAAGCTGCTTTCACCAAATACGAACACTCAGATGGTGCTTGGAAGTGAGAGGTGAGAAGAAAGTCATCTTTCTGCTGCCATTTTTGTGCAAGGCAAAGAGTATCTGGAGGCTATGGCAGCAGCTGGACCCAGAGTTCCAAGCTCTAGTGTCCAGCTTTGTGGGTTTCAGAGTCAGTTATGATGTCTGCAGAAGTAGCCGCAGCAGTGGGTTCCTGATAGCTTCAGTGATGTCGTTATTTATTTGATAGCCTGGTGGTAGAACCCTGATTTCCACGCCACAAATTCCTTCCAAAGTTTTCTTTTATTAAATCCCTTTCTGGGTAAAATAGAGTGATTTCTGTTTACTGCACTGAAATGGTGTATGCATCCATCTAGCCTCTGCTACATTCCCCAAATAGACAACAGTTTGTCCAGGAAAGAGTTCATTTTTATTAAGTTCAACCCAGTCTGTATTGACCTCCACTGTATGCCCAGTCCATTTTCTTGGGTCTTGTCTTCAGGAAACTCCTAGTCTGTCTGGGTAGATGGACTCACACACAGACATCTCTAATAATTGCTACTATTTATTGAGCAACCATCAAGTATTAAGGTACTATTATGACTTTACATCTGTTGTCATCACAACCCTGTAGTGTATGTGTACCAGGAATGCTTTTGGCCACAAACGTTAGAAAAGTCTACAACTAGCTGGGCATGGTGGCTCACGCCTGTCATCCCAGCACTTTGGGAGGCTGAGGCGAAAGGATTGCTTGAGCCTAGAAATTCATGACCAGCCTAGGCAACATGATGAGACCTCGTCTCTACAATTAAAAAAAAAAAAAATTCGCTGGGGGTGGTGGTGCATACTTGTAGTCCCAGTTACCCTGGAGGCTAAGGTGGAAGGATCACCTGACCCCAGCAGGTCAAGGCTGTGGTAGTCATGATTGTGCTCCTGCACTCCAGCCTAGGCAACAGAGTGAGACTCTAACTTTAAAGAAAGAGAGAGAGAGAGAGAGAGATATGAAGAAAGAGCTCTACCACTGATGTAAACATGTAAGCGGTTTATTTTTCCTACATAAACAGATATTTATATTAGGAAGTTCAGGACTGTATGGCTGGTCAAGCCCGTCATGAAGAACTGGGCTTCCTCTATCTGCCTGCCTTACCACCATTAGTGTGTTTCCCCTTGGTTAGAAAGGGGTAGAGGCTGCACCTCCAGACATCCCATCCAGATTCTAAGCAGAAAGAAGGGAGGTTGAGGGAGGCAACAAGCAAATGACAATTTATCAGGCATTGCCTTTTTATTCTGGAAGGGAAGGCCTCCCTGGGGTCTTCTGCCTGCATCTCATTAGTGGAAGTGGTATCATTTCATGGCCTCCTTTATCTACGAGACAGAATGGGAAAGTAAGCATTTCACCTGCCAGCCTCTGCAGTAAAGTAAGGTGGGAGACTATATGGTTGAAACAGATGCCGAATCAGCTAATCTAGAGTATTTGCCAGGGCAAGTGTTACCACAGTTTTACAGGGGAGGAATCCAAGAGGAGTCACATGATGTGCCTGAGTTAACTAAGGGAATGTGGACCACAGATATTATGTCCATCTGTCCTTGTGGAGCATCTGTGCATTGCCCTGAGAGAGGTGAAGGGATGCCTTTCCTCACTGTCCATCCCAGCCTCCATGACCTCAGTACCTCTTGTAGGTGCCCCCAGACCGGAGACAGGGATCGTAGACTTGAGGGAGCATAGAGTCTTTGACACCATAAACTAGAGTTTGGGAAGCCTACCTTACCATGTTTGTGGCCCTCCTGAAGCTGAAGCATTACAATGGGATGTACAGGTTACTGTGAGAAGAGAGAACTCAATGGAAGTTTCCACCACAAGTGCCATCAATTCAAGACCACTTGCCTGCAATTTTATGTGGCACCAGCAGGGGGCATCAGGGTTAACAGAGAATTCTATTTATTGTTGAGTTGATGTAAAGGTGAGTTACCTCATTTGGGATCGTTTTTTTAAAAATGGTGAACAAGTAAATGGTTTGGGAAGGTAAAAGTGGAGGTCTCTGTGTCCACCGGCTTGGGCTAGGCTTGAGAGGAGAGTGGAACTGCAGACAAGGAAACCTGGATAAATGGTGGCACCAGAGAGGAGCACTGAGGTAGTCCTACAGGCAGTGGCTGCTGTGTATGATCTAATTACAAGACCTCAGTAAAGATAACTATCAAATTTTGAGATTTAAAGAAGGTCTAAATACATGGAGTGATATACCATATTCATGGATTAGAAGCCAATATTGTAAATATGTAGAATTTCCCTAAATTGATCAATAGACACAGCACAATCTCAATTAAAATTGCGAGACTCTTTTTATAAAATATGATGAACTGGTTCTAACATTTATATGAAAATGTAAAAGGTACAGTTTACCTAAGGTAAAACTGCAAAGTAGAGGATTTGTCCTAGCAGATATCAAGATTTACTATGAAGTTGTAGTAATTAAGGCAGTGTGGTATTGGTGCAAAGATAAAAAAACATTGAACTTATGGAACTGAGAACCTAGAAATAAGTTGTGCATTGGTAGACACTTAATACATAACAAAGGTAACAATGCAGAACACTAGAAAAGATTGCATTTCGAATAAGAGGGTATCCATGTGGAAAAAAAGAAAAGAGAATCTGACTCTTATTCCCACACCATCAACAAAGAAACAATCACGGATAGATTGGAAAATTCCCAATAAATTTGAGTCCAAAAAATTAAAGATAGAATAACAAAGCCTTCAAAAGATAATATAGAAGAATACCTTCATGAACTCAGGACAGGAAAATATTTCATAAGATGCAAAACATGAAAGAGAAAATTGCTATACATTAAGACCTTTGTTCATCAAAAGACACTAATAAGAGAGTGAAAAGATAAGCCACAGATATTTTCCACACATTTCACTGATAAGAAAGAGCACCTGGAAATCAATAAGAAAAAGACAATATGATTTTTTAAATTTTTGAACAGACACATCACAGAAAAGGAAGCCCAAATGTTGAATACATTTAAGGGGTTCAATTTTGTTAATCAATGAATACTATAATGAGATCCTATCACACATCCATCATATGGGTAACATTTTTTTAAAAGTCTGACTACACTAGGTATTGTCTAGGGTGTGGTGCAAGGTGAAACTCTCTTACACTACTGATGAGAGTGTAAATTGGTACAACCACTTTGGAAAACTGGCATGTGCTAGTAAAGTCTAAGATACGCATACTCATATAACCCAGAAAATTCTGTACAAGAATGTATGTGGGTGAGAACATGCACAACAGTATGGCCTGCAACAGCCTCAAACTAGAAACAACCTACTTGTCTGTCAACAGTAGAATGGATAAATAAACAGTGGTATATATGCCTACCGTAGAATATTATATAACAACAAAAATGAACCCAGCTACATGTAACAAAATAGATGAATCTCACAAATGTAATTTTGAGCAAAAAATTCCATATACAAAAGAATAAGCACTACATGATTCCCTGTATATGACATTTAAGAAACTAACAAATCAAGATACCTAGCCTAGGCTCACATAGTTAGATAGAAAGTGAATGCCACAATTATCAGGATAGTGTGCACCTCTTGGAGAGAAACAGAGTTGTAATTAAGAAGAGGCACATAGGGGTGCTTCAGAGGTGCTAGAAGTATTCTCTTCTTGAGCTGTGTTGATGACCTGGGTAGTCAGTATATAAGAATATAAACTCTACATTTATCTGGAGCCATCTGTTTTATGCATTTTCCTGGATATTAGATTTCAGAATTAAAAGGTTAAAATGACATATATTAGATTTGGGAAGAACTTCAAGAAGGTCTCTGATTTAAGCCCACTCCATCAAGTAGATCACATGTCTTTTAACTCTATTTTCAGGTGAGCCAGTGGAATCTGAGAGCTTTAAATGACTTGTCCAAAGCCATTCGGTGGTGATGGTCAGGATCAGAAATATTACCCAAGCCTCCTGCCTTCCAGGTGAAGACTCTTTCCGATCTACTTTACATTTCTCTCAGCCCAAAAAATAGGAGTTCAATTCACAAAGAGTTCGGCAACAGGGGCCTGATCATGGCCAGGGCTGGTCTCATCCTGTTCCCCAGGACCCCACCCTGATACCCAGGCAGTGCTAGGAGCTGGGACTGGAGAGTTAATTCTGAAGGCTTGAACAGCTTCGGGGGGAGGGGTCTGGAGCTCTTTAGGATTCCATTGTTCTTGTTGCCCTGTTGTGCTCCATATTCCCTGGCTGGCCTTTTTGGACCTATAAACCCTGGCTAGAATGACCGGCTCTTCATATGTTCTATGACTTCCCAGTCTAGAAGAGAACTACCTAAAAGTAGAACTACCTAAAAGCAGTCCCCAACCTTTTTGGCATCAGGAACCAGTTTCATGGAAGACAATTTTTCCATGTACGAGAGTGGGGCAGGGAAGGCAGGGAGATCATCAGACATTAGATTATCATAAGGCGCGCTCAACCTAGATCCCTGGCATGGGCAGTTCATACAGTTGGCGTTCCTAGGAGAATCCAGGAATCTGGAATTCCCATGAGAATCCAGCTGATCTGACAGAAGACAAAACTTCATTCTCCTGTCACTCACCTCCTGCTGTGTGGCCCGGTTTCTAAAAGGTTAAAGACTGGTACTGGTCCATGACTCAGGGGATAGGGACCCCTGCTATAGAACATGAGCTCCGTGAAGGGAAGAACCACACAGGACTTATCCACAGCCCTGTGCTCCCAGGAGGGTGGAGCTGGATTAAGGTCCCATTCCTTACCTAAGACAGTCTATGATTAGTAACACATGGACTTCATAAATCACTAAAGCTTGAGGAAGGGAGAGCTCCATGTGTGGGCCAGCTCTACTTCAAATCATGTTTGAACTGACTCTTGAATGATAAACAGGAATTGGTAAGAGAAAAAGAATGAAAGATATTCTGGCATGGGCCAGTTTTAGGAATGGAGGTCAGCAAATCATTCACGTTGAAGTGTATCAGTGAAGGTTCCGTCATTGTGTCTCACTGCCCTTCCGGATATGGCGTCCTGCAGGGCTTGTCCTCAAACTCAGTGAAGCTTCCTTGTGACCCACGGCTCTCCCCCAACACCATGGAGGCTCCCGCAGGGCAGGGCCACGTCTCGCCACTGGGCTCCACAGGAGTGCTGTGCTCAGTAGCCTAGCCCAGGCCCCCTCTGACCATCAGGCTGTCAGCAGTGTTCTTCCCCTGACCATCTGGGTTCCAGATGACGGTTCCCCAAGACGTCCTGATTTGCATTTTTTTTTTACAAGCTGAGGTACACTATTTCATGCCAGCTGTCCCACAGCCCCAACCCTTATGCAGCTTTCACTCCTGCCCCCTATATTTTTAGCAGTCAATGTAATTAATGTGCTGTCTAATGTGTTTTCCTGGAACTATGATTATGCTCAAGGTATCTCAAAGCTTTTTACAGTAATTACTGGGAAAAGGCTGGAGAGTATTAACTGTGCATGTGGAGTGAACTGTAATCTGGCCCTTGGACACTTAGATATTAAAAATCTCTCCGACTGTGTCTGTCTTCATTTGCATTTCCAAATTTTCAGGTTAGAGGGCCTTTCAGTTGATTGAATAATGGGTTAATGGAATCCTCTCTCTAATTAGATCCAGATTGTCTCTTTGTGAAAGCACATACTTGGCAAGTCTCTATCTGGATATTTCTGATTGCATTCAGAAGGTGCCATGGGGGATGCTTTGAAGAAGCGGTTGTCCTGGCTGAGAGTAGAAACTGTGCATGCAGGAGAGGAATGGGACCAGGAACACTCAGAAGATACCCAGTTCCACATATTGCTGTGACATAAGACTCCAGAGGACAGGAACCTTCTCTTTGTTGACCATTGTAGATTTTGTGCCTAGAACAATAATTATCACTGTTCTCAATATGGGGCCCTTGATACTTGATAACTATTGCTTGAATAAATGAATGAATGAATGATTTGCCTCTGTGCTGTCATACTGACGACCTGCTGGGGTAGTTTGGATGGTCACTTGAATATAGTTTCAATCCCTTACTTCAAAATATGGAACTAGGGTAAATTGAACCTAGAGTATGAGAAGCTTCTGGATACAGGCGAAGCTAAGTTTGAGGGACTCCCCTATCTTTCCAATGTATGAGGGGGAACCCCAAAAAAATCGGAAATATTTTTTTGGAGGGCAGACCCCTTGTAGTACAGAATTCTCCTGCTAGGTAAGTGTTCTAGGAACCCATCAGCATCAGTGGACCAGCTAGTGTTGTTGTGAGAGGCTTTGGTGAATTTTTTTTATTTTTTTTAGATTCTTTCAATGCATACTTCTCCCTCTAGCCATGCAACTCGGTGCTTAATTCTAGCCTTAGTAAAACTCTAATATTAATTTTTACTGCAGTGTGTAAAATCTTTTTCCCACTGTGTTGTGGTGGGGAAAGGATTCTGAGTGCACCCATTTCATGATGGGTGATTTATAAGCACACATGCCCACACCACTCTAAGTGTTCAGGAGTTTTGACCAGAAACAGCAAGACCCCTGTGCCTCACCCTCCCTATTCACCTGATCTCGCCCTGAAAGACATTTTTTTTTGTTTCCTCAGATGAAAAAAGTCCTCAAAGGGAAACGTTTTGCTGATGTGGAAGAGGTGAAACCAAAAAGATGACAGAAGCACTAAAAGGCATCAAAATGGATGAGTTCAAAAACTGTTTTGAGCAGTGGAAAAAACATCTCGATAGGTGTATTGCATCAAATGGAGAGTACTTGAAGAGTGACCGAGGTGTAAACATGTAAGAATAAATGCACAATTTTTTATAAATAAATTCTGGGATTGTTTGGGGGTTCCCCTCATATGCCCTTGAAATGAGCTTTCTATAGTGATGGGGTGTCTCATCTCCTCCTATGCCTTGCTAATAGCTATCTAATTTCTATATCAGTGATTTCATGTATAAAATACTTTTATATGAAATGCTCTTTTAATACCAATGCTAGCTAATCTAAAACATACTGCTCCCTCTAGCCATGCAGCTCTGTGCTTAATTCTAACCTTAGTAAAACTCTAATATTAATTTTTACTGCAGTGTGTAAAATCCTTTTCCCACTGCATTGTGGTGGGGGAAGGATTCTGGGTGCACCCACTACAAACACTGAGACATGAAATATAACAAACTTTTTTTTAACGAGTGATTGCACTTACAAGAAAGAAAAGTGAATCTTTCATTAGCCGCCAGGGAAATTAAAACCAAAACCATAACGAGATATCACTTTATACCCATTAGGATGGGTGTAACAACAAAAAAAAAAACCAGAAAGAAGGTGGGTGAGGGTGTGGAGAAATTGAAACTCATATATGTTACTGATGATAATGTAAAATGGTGCAGCCACTGTGGAAAAGCTTGGCAAATCCCCAAAAAGTTAAACACAGAATCATCATATGACCCAGCAATTCCACCCAAGAGAATTGAAAACATGTGTTCAAGTGAAAACTTGTACCTAAATATTCATAACAGCATTATTTACACAGTCAGCCCCCTAGATCCATGGGTCCTGCATCCTCCAATTCAGCCAACCATGGATGGAAAAAAGTTTTTAAAAACAATTAAAGGCCAAGCTTGGTGGCTCAGCATGTAATCACAGTACTTTGGGAGGCCGAGGCAAGTGGATTGCCTGAGCCTGTGGATTCAAGACCAGCCCGGGCAACTTGGTGAGACTTCGTCTCTACAATAAATAAAACAAAATTAGCCGGGCATCGTAATGCATGGCTGTCGTTCCAACTGCTTGGAAGGCTGAGGCAGAAGGATTGCCTGAGCCCAGCAGGTCAACACTGGGGTGGCCATGAGTGTGCCACTGAACTCCAACCTGGGCAACAGAGTAAGACTCCAAGTCAAAAAAGAAAGAAAGAAAGAAAGAAATACAACAATATAACAATAAATGTGTCACAAAGAAAAAACAACACAGTAGAACAACTATTTGCATAGCATTTACATTGTATTAGATAAGTAATCAAGAGATTATTGAATACAGGGGTGCCTGACCTCTTGGCTTCACTGGACCACTAAAGTAAAGAGGAATTGTCTTGGACCACACATAAATTACATAATATAGTTAGTGTATAAACAAAATAAGATTTCTTTTTAAATATTTTTATTACAAAGTTTATTGATTTAATCAATATGGTGGACAAGCATGAAGTTTTGCAGGATATGAGGATGGTCAAATTTCCTTTGGGCTATACTGTGATAAAGAATAGCACAGTTAATCTAGCTTGGGCAAGCCCAGTGACTGTGTACTGCTCTCTGCCTTAGGTGAATCCAAAGCGCTAGTGCCTAATTTCTTAACAGAGATGAAAAGTAAGCCAGGCTTGGTGACTCAGCCTGTAATCCCGTGCCTTGGGAAGCTGGGGTGAGTGGATTGCCTGAGCCCATGGGTTTGAGACCCGCCTGGGCAACTTGGTGAGACTTCATCTCTACAATAAATCAAAAAATTAGCTGGGCATGGTAGTGCGCGCCTGTAGTTCCAGCTACTTGGAAGGGTGAGGCGGAAGGATTGCTGGAGCCCAGGAGGTCGAGGCTGCTGTGGCCGGGAGCGGTCACTGCACTCCAGTCTGGGTGATAGAGTGAGACTCCAACTCAAAAAAAAACAACAAAAGTAACACATTCACTAGCTCGATAGATACAGACCAAGTGTCACACTCTGTGTTGATCTCTTCAGTAAAGTTACCAAACCTGGCACAGTAGCTGGGATTGGGACTATCACTTGTTTAAAGTTATAGTAATCTGGCTGGGCTCGGTGACTCAAGTCTGTAATCCCAGCACTTTGGGAGGCTGAGGCGAGAGAATTGCCTGAGCTTAGGGGTTCAAGTCCAGCCTGGGCAACTTGGCGAGACCTTGTCTCCACAATAAATCAAAAACTAAGCCAGCTGTGGTAGTGTGCGCCTGTAGTTCCAACTACTTGGAAGGCTGAGGCGGAAGGATCGCCTGAGCCCAGCAGGTCGACGCTGTGGTGGCTGTGAGTATAACACTGCACTCCAGCCTGCGACAGGGTGAACTCCAACTCAAAATAAAATGAAAATAAAATTTAATAAAATAAACTGAGACTCCAATTCAGAATAAAATAAATAAAGTTGAATAAAATAAAGTTATGGATCATTATTTGCCTTGATCTATCTGATTTTTAGATCCTCAAGAGTGGTGGTAATCTCTATTCTACCCAGGATGTAGCATTACTTCTAATTTACTATCTTGGCTTGGGAGTGGGTAGTGTGTAAGGTGGTTCCATCCGGCCCTTCTTGCTGCGATGACTCTTACCCTGCAGGCCAAGGAACCAGCTACTAAGTAAATCCATCTCAATGATGCGATCAAGGACTGGGAAAATGGACTTGGACCAGGACTCCATATAACATCTGGCCTCCACATATCCCCACCCTTAGCATGGGGACCATGATGGCATTTGGGGTCTCCATGGTATCCGTGTTGGTTCAGACCCTATATCCAATAGCCTTTAAAGGATCTAGACAGTCCTTGCACTCAGTGTACAATCACTGTGATAAATGATTGTGGGTCCCTTTGGAGAAGGGACTGAGGGAACACCTACGATATACACTTGATGTGACCCTGCAGGGTCCTCCTTCAAGGGGGCTTGGCCCCCTTCAATCAAGTGCTCTAAAAACTGGTTCATATCTAGAAAACAGTGAGGGAGTAGGATAGTCTTCCATTGCAGCCAACCTTCTGCTCACCCTCTCTTGATCTATTTCGATCATTTAAGTTAAACCACATGCACACTGGCCATTCATTCATCTCTCCCCTGGAAACATCACTGTTTATTAGCCATTGCTCCAGAGCCCTGTGGGTGAGCGCCCTTGATTTCCTCCTGGCTTTGCAGTTCATCATGGTAATTACACTCACATTGTCTCTGACAGTTAAGTGCTGCCCCCAGGCCTGTGCTCATGCTGAATCCTATCATTTCGTTGACACTAGGGACTCTGGTTCCATAGAACGTCTCTTACCATTAACCCTGGCCTGCGGAGGACAGCCACCACTGAGCCCTCTCACTAGACTGTTCCTGGTTCTCTCAATGAAGGAAGTGTATTCTGGGCCTTCCCAGGGAACATAGGTAGCATCCTCCCATGCTCATCTGCCTGAGGCTTTCGACCTATTCCTCAGTCCTCTGCTAAGGCATCTTCCCCTTATTTCCTGTAGACCATCACTGATTCTAAGTTTCCAGGAGCTATTCCATAGTAGGGCCAGCTCCAGGCATCCTTACCAAGATGTCAAATCCAAAGCCATAGGACTGTCTTCATATCATTACATTTCCCATATCCAGCCTAATCTTCCAACTTTCTTGGTCCAGCAGTCTTCGAGTCCACTCCCACTTAGGATTCCCCACATAATAGCCATGTCCTGTAGCTCTCTTGGTGAGCCATTCCTTTTATTTCATGGCAAGAATATTCCCCAACTGAAGCCATGCTGAGACCTGACCCTTGTTATCAATCTAGAAGCAAGGAGGGGAGGCAGTGGGAGGTGGCCTCCTAGCAATTAGTGATGGAGAGCAGAGGGGCACAACCGCTGGCTCAGAGAGTTTCAAGGCCTTCTTAAAGTCATCTATCCTAATGCCCCATGTATCAGGATACTGATCTTGGCATAGGAGACTTATTAAGGCTGAAATTCATTTCCTTTGTTATAACACCAACTTTTTTTTTTTTTAAGGATAGGGTCTTACTCTACCACCCAGGCTGGAGTATAGTGGCACAGTCATAGCTCAATGCAGCCTCAACTTCCTGGGCTCGGGTGATCCTTCTGTCTCAGCCTCCCAGGCAGCTGGAACTACAGGTGTGAGCCACCAGATCCGACAAGTTTTTAAAAATTTTTTGTAGAGATGGAATCTCACTGTGTTGTCCAGCCTGGTCTCAAACTCTTGGCCTCAAACTCTAAGCGATCCTCCCACCTAATTCTCCCAAAGTGCTGGGACTTGCAATCAAATCTCAGTCCAATTTTTAGCACAGTCTGTCTCCTAGCTGCTGGAGACATGAGTCACTTTAAACATTGCCATGCAGGCCCTGTGGCTTTCTCAATGTATCCAGATTTGATAGTAGGTTGACATGAGCTCACTGTTCTTTTCCTCCTGGGTTTTTATGACAGTTAACAACTGTCACCCAACTCTGCCATTCCCATAATTACCACTGCCCCCATATCTTTCAAGTGCTAGAGCTATTGAATAAGCATTGTACATCATTCCGCCTGTATCCCATCCCTTATCTACAGATAAGAGTGTTATTAATTGTGGCACTGGAGCATGAGGACTGGTATCACCACCCCACTCATCACTTGCTGCCATCTGGTTGGCAACTGATACAATTTCAGAATCCCATTCTGAAGATATGCTCCCTGGGATCACTTTTGGCACCAGCTTTCTTAGAATGAGAAAAGAACTTGAGTACAAGGGGTGTTCCCAGATAGCATTAGCATGGAGACAGAGAAGAGAGATGAGGAAGGGAAGGAAGTCAGGAGAGGCTGTCTTGATGAGCAGGTTTCTGCCATGAACACCTGAGAGTCAAGCACTCTCCTTCTCTTCATTGGCTAAAAATTACTTCCGGAGACCCTCCCTCTCCAGCACTCTGGCTCACCCTATATGTGAACCAAGTGAAAGTTTCCAGGTTGAGAGTCACAGGTTGACATTAGGATGCCATTGATTCTTATGGTAATGACAAATGCTGATCGGATATGGGTGTGCCACTAACACTGGAATTTATTTATTAAAAATTGTGTATTTATTCTTACATATTTAAACTTCAGTCACCTTCAAAGCACTCTCCATTTGATGCAATACATCTATGGAGAGGCTTTTTCCACTGTTCAAAATAGTTTTTGAGCTTGTCCATTTTGGTGCTTTTTAGTGCTTCTGCCATTTTTTGTTTCGCTTCTTTCATATGAACAAAACGTTTCCCTTTGAGGACTTTTTTCATCCAGGAAAACAAACAAAAAAGTCACTTGGGGAAAGATTGGGTGTTTAGAGAGGGTGGGGCAGGGGGTCATGCCATTTTTGGTCAAAAACTGCTGAGCACTCAGTGTGGTGTGGGCAGGTGCGCTCGTAAATTACCCATCATGAAATGGGCAAATGTGTTGAAAGAATGTCCCCCCAAAATTCATTGAAGCTGAACACAGTCTCTCACAACAATGTTTGCCAGTACATGAATGTCAATGGGTTTCTTTTTTTCTTTTCTTTTTTTTTCTTTTTTTGAGTTGGAATTATTCTGTAGCCCAGGCTGGAGTGCAGTGGCACACTCACGGCCACCCCAGCGTCGACCTGCTGGGCTCAGGACCTGCTGCCTCAGCCTTCCAAGTAGCCAGAACTACAGGCACGCGCTACCACACCTGACTAATGTTTTTTATTTATTGTAGAGAGGAGGTTTCCCCAAGTTGCTCTGGCTGGTCGTGAATCCACAGGTTCAGGCAATCCACTCACCTCGGCCTCCCAAAATGCTGGGATTACAGGCTGAGCCACCGAGCCTTGCCGCCGAACACTTACCTAGCGGAGGAAGCCTGTACTACAAGGGGCCTGCCCTCCGAAAGATAGTCCTGGGGTTTTTTGGGGGGGTCCACCCTCATATACTACTGTAGGCTAGAAAAAAGTCTCCATTTGCACCACCTCACACAAAAGGAGATGTCAAGAAAGCTTATCTTTCTTTGCTGGGGGGTGGTTGGGGGAAAGGGAGGGAGGGAGAAAGAGAGAGAAAGAGAAAGAAAGAAAGAAGGAAAGAAAGAAAGGAAAACTATTTGAAAATTTGTAATCATGTACCTGACATGGGCTTGCCGTTTGAATATATACTCCTTGATGGTTAAAAAGCCAAATTGATACAAAATTTGTCCCAGGCCAAGTGATACCTATGGGATGCTTAGCAGAAGCACATTTTAAAAATATTATCTCTACAACTTTAAATACCCAACAAAAGGGGAATGACTTTTATAAAGGCAAAAGATGTAACATAATGCAGCCAATAAAACAATAGTTAGAACCAGGGTATTGGGGAAGGGAGGAATTGGGATATTCTGGATACAGAATTTCGGTTTTGCAAGATAGGAAAGTTCTGGAGATTGATTGCACAATGTGAAATACCTAACACTACTGAAATGTACACTTACAAATGGCTAAGATGATAAATTTTATGTTATGTGTTTTTTACCAAACTGAAAACTGAAAAAAAAGGATACAAACAATTCTTCATGGCAAGGAGAAATGCTTATGCTAGAATGCTAGGGAGACAGGAAGACACAGCACTATATAGATCATCTTATTTGTGGGGAAAAAGATATATACGTATCTACAATGGAGGGAAAAGGTTTAAGAAAATATTTAAAAAGCTAACAAAACTGGTTGGAAGAATTATGGGTGATTAATTTTACTCTCTTTTAAAAAAAATCTGTTTTAACAATGTACCACTTAGGATGCTTTCAGACGCAAGGATGAAAAACCAAATTTGAACTAGTTTGAAAAGTAGAGATTTGTTGGTCCACTGAAAAGGCCAAGGTGGGGTGAGCACCAGGGCTGATCTGGTTCAGAGGTTCCGCGATGTTAGCAGGGCCCGTCTCCTTCCCTCTTTCTGCTCTGCCATCCATGGCTCTGGTTTTCTTCAAGGATCCCTTTATGGTGTCAGCATGGCTGCAGCAGTTCCAAACTGTGCATCCACACACCGTGCTGTCCCTGAGACAGGACCCCTCTCCTGGCAGCCCTTTCAGAAGAGGAAATTTCTTGCCTGTAAACCCCAGACCACTGATGCCTGAGTCTTCTTGGCCATATTATGTCACATCTCCATCTCTGATCATTTTCCTGACCAACCTTAGCCCAACTAGGGCCTACTCAAAGCAGACGGACTACAATGGGGGAAGGGCAGAGACCTGAAAAAAAAGTCTAACCGGGCTTAGTGGCTCAGCCTGTAATCCCGCGCCTTGGGGAGGCTGAGGTGAGTGGATTGCCTGAGCCCGCGGGTTTGAGACCCGCCTGGGCAGCGAGACTTCATCTCTACAATAAATCAAAAAATCAGCCGGGCGTGGTAGCGCGCGCCTGTAGTTCCGGCTACTCGGAAGGCTGAGGCGGAAGGATCACAGGAGCCCAGCAGGTCGAGGCTGCGGTGGCCGGGAGCGGCCACTGCACTCGAGTCTGTGCGACAGAGTGAGACTCCAACTCAAAAAAAAAAAAAAAAGTCTAGTTGTCGTGAGGAAGGGAAGAGAAGGGAAGGGATGCTGGCTGGGCAGCTAACAAACAAATTTTAGAATAAACTTGCATTTCTTTGGGACGTTCAGAAACCATAGATGTAAAAATGCTCTTTTATATAATCATATTATATTTTTTAGTTATGTTATATTATATTACTATTGTATAAGTAACATAATAATTTTCTTTATGCAGAAAAGGTAACAAGCTTCCATTATACTAGTCTTTTGCATGGATTATGTAGAATGAGTTCAGCACTCTGAAATCAGCTTTAACCTGATTTTACAATTAAGAGTGATGGTAAAAATATTTAATGAGCAGTATGGCACAGTGATCAATCAATCAGAGTGGGCACTCAAACAGTGGGGATGTCACTGGTCATTCCGCTGCATTGGTGACATCATTGACAACCACAGTCTTTATTACTTAGTAGTCACCACCAGCTCAGAGTATTACATACACTGTCCAGTCTGCCACCAGCCACCAGTGCTGGGCACCCATCAGCCAAGGGAAGCTCACTCACCTAGCCCATCACTGTGCCAAAACAGAGGGATCCCCAACACCAGACACATGGCTTCAAGAGAGATCAGGACTATCACTGTCAAACACCAACAGAAGCATGTACTAAAGAGAAGCAAAATAAAAGCCTCTGTGGCATTTAGCGAAGAGATAACAGAATTGGAGTCAGACAAACCAATGTCAAATTGAGCTTGATCATTTACAGCTGTGTTATCTTGGCCACGCTACTCCACCTGGCCAAGCTTCAGCATTCACTTCTATAACATGAGTAATACAGGAATGCTTCCAAAACTGAGAATGAACATTTAGAGGAAGTGTGAATAAAGTCTCTGATGCAGGGTTTGGCACATAGTAGGGAGCTAATCAATTATAAGTATCTCTTATTACCATCACAAGAAGCTGATTGAAAAACCGGCTAGGTGTGGTGGCTCATGCTTGCAATCCCAGCACTTTGGGAGGCTGAGGCAAGAGGATTGCTTGAGCCCAGGAGTTGGAGACAAGCCTAGGCCACATAGTGAGACCTCATCTCTACAAAAAATTAGCCAAGCATGGTGCTGCATGCCTACAGTCCCAGCTACTCAGGAGGCTGAGGCAGAAGAACCACCTGAGCCCAGGAGGTCGAGGCTGTGGTGAGACTCCAACTCAAACAAACCAACTGAGGGGCTTACAAATGGCTTTGTAGGAAGATTAGTTCTCTGATTTCTGAAGAAAACAGCCACTATGCTTTCTATAATTTCACCCCCATTTGGGGTTTGAACTATCCATTCCTTCACACTGCCCCTGCCTCTATAAATATGATGGGCTGATGGCCTCTGGGGTTGGAAGCAGCTCTTCCTGAGCTGGGGTTTCTGACAGCTCAACTTCCACAAGCTGTTCGTGAGTTATTTCAAGGAACATTTTGCTGTCAATCACCTGGGCCTGATGTGGACTGCATGGGCCTGTCAACGCCTCAGATCATGAGAGCAGCAGAAGCAACATTTGCTTCTTGGAAATTAGCACACTGGTTCATGACCCACAGAAGGAAGCAGAGGAAAGCAATGCGATGCTAAACAAGGAATGAAAACAATTCTTACCAGAAACTCCACATACGCCAGGCTCTGTGCTCCCTCACTGAGTCTTCATCAGACCCCTTGCAGGCAGGTCATAGATTCCCATCTTACAGGTAAGGAAACTAAGGTTCAAAGTTGCTAACTAACTTCCCCAGGTAGTAAAGGGAGGGACCGAATTTCAAACCTAGGACTCTGACTACAAAGCTCTTCCAATATTTCTCAGAGGTGATGCTGTTGATATTTTGAGCAAGACAGTTTTTTTGTTTTTGTCTTTTTTTTTAATTGCATGACATTTAGCAATTCTCATCTGTGAGTGTTAAAGGCCAATGGCATGCTCAGGTCATTGTAACAACTAGCAGGGCATGATGTTGCATGGCTGTAGGAGGATGTGCCCTAGGCTGAGAACCACTTAGACAGATCTATAGTAAATCTATTTGTAATACATCGATGGAACAGCATCTTATTTTAGAACAAGATTCTGGCAGAGTAAGAAGAAAAATGGAGCTTTGCAGATGTTGCTATGAGTGACGTCACTTAACATGGAAATGCATGTGTGAACCTGAGCATGCATGTTTCTGTACAGAGTTGACAATGCATCTGTATGCATAGCATGTGCATGCCAATGAATGTGCACATGTATGAGGTATGCCCTTGAGTATATGCGGGAGTGCACGGGTCAAGTCACCTGGAGCCCCGGCAGGACCCCTCTCTCTACCCTCACATTCAGTCGGTCTGTTCAGCCCTGTTAATTCACCCTCCTAAAGAGATCTCACCCCCATTTCTACTCTCTTTCCCTACCACACTGTTCTACATCCAATCCAGCCTCTTCGTCTCTTATCTGGACCCTCCCATTGGCTTTGTCTCTGGTTGTAGATACCACCAATTCATTCTCCTCACCACTGACTGCCACCATGCCCTTTCTAAAAGGCAGATCAGACCACATCATCTTCTAGCTCAAAATTTCTCAGGCATTGCCATTGCTATAGCAGTTTTAAGAGCAGAACCTTGTATCTAAATGAAATCTTCAAGCAGAAGTGCAATATGTAAGGCAGACAAATGCTGACTTCTTTGTTGAATTATGTAGACTCCTTAGCAAGGCATGTGAGGTCTTTCATGATTTGTCCCCATTGCTTACTTGTACAGCATCATCTGGCTTGGTGGCTATGTTTGAGGGCTTGAGAACATCTGGTTCCATCCAGCAACATCTAGAACATCTAGCAATATCTGCCTTGGTGGCTATGTTTGAGGACTCTAGAACGAAACTACCTGTGTTCAAGTCTTTTGTCACTCATTAACTATGCAACTTGGACACATTACTTTAACTCACTGTGCCTGCATGTCCTTACTGATGAAATGGTACTGATAGTACTTAATGGGGTTCTTTTGTAGATTAGATTAGTCTGGGGTTGTGTGTGTGTGTGTGTGTGTGTGTGTGTGTGTGTGTGTGTGTGTTTGAGTTGGAGTCTCACTCTGTCACCACTCTACAATGGCACGCTCGCAGCTACTGCAGCCTTGACCTGCTGGGCTCAGGCGAACCCTCCTCAGCTTCCCAAGTAGCTGGAACTATAGGCATGCAACACAATGCCTGGCTATTATTTGTGTGTGTGTGTGTGGAGATGAGGCCTCACCAAATTGCCCAGGCTGTTCTTGAACCCCTGGTCTCAGGCAATCCTCTCACCTCTGCCTCCCAAAGTGCTGGGATTACAGGTGTGAGCCACTGCACCTGGCTGAGATTAGTCTATATTAAAACAGTTCCTGGCTTTGAGACCCGCCTAGGCAGCAAGACCTCATCTCTACAATAAATAAAAAAATCAGCCGGGTGTGGTAGCGCATGCCTGTAATTCCAGCTACTTGGAAGGCTGAGGCGGAAGGATTGCCGGAGCCCAGCAGGTCGAGGCTGCGGTGGCTGGGAGCGGCCACTGCACTCCAGTCTGGGTGACAGAGTGAGACTCCAACTCAAAAAAAAAAAAAAAGAAAAGGATTGGCAGTAGTGGAAAACTGCTGGGAGGGGAGCAGGAAAGCGGGATTGGCAGTAGTGGGAATCTGCCTGGGGAAGGGGGGTGCCATTAACAAGGGTATCTGCATAATGAACATTTGTATACCTAACCCTGAATTGCACTCCACATCTTTAAAATAAAAAAATTAAAAGGAAAAAGAAATGAACAAAGGAGTTGAATAGACATCTCTCAAAAGAAGACATATATAAATCATCAACAGGTGTATGAAAAAGTGTCTAATATCACACTAATCATCAGGGAAAAGCCAATCAAAACCACAATGAGATATCCTCTCACCCCAGTTAGAATGGCCATTATCAAATAGAAAAAAAAAATGCTGGCAAAAAATGCAGAGAAAGGAAAACTTGTATACACTGTTGATGTAAACGTAAGTTAGTACAGCCACTATGGAAAACAGTATGGAGGTTCTTCAAAAAAACTACAACTCGAACTACTATGTGATCCAGAAATCATACTATTCAGTATGTTGAAGAGATATCTTCACTTCTGTGTTTATTGCAACACTATTCACAATTGCCAAGATCTGAAATCAACTTCAGTGTCCATCAACTGATAAATGAATAAAGAAAACGTGGTATGTATACCAAATGGAATATTATTTGGCTACTAAAAAATGAAGTTCTGTAATTAGCAGCAACTTGTATGAGTTTGGAGGACATTATGTAAATGAAATAAGCCAGGTACAGGAAGATAAACACCATAGGGCTTTTCCTTAAATGGCTTAAAAAAATTGATCTCATAGAAGTAGATAGTAGGGCCAGGCGTGGTGGTTCATGCCTGTAATCCCAGCACTTTCGGAGAGTGAGGCGAGAGGATTGCCTGAGTTCAGGGGTTTGAGACCAGCCTGGGCAACTTAGTGAGACCTCGTCTCTACAATAAATAAAAAAACTAGCTGGGCATGGTGGCATGCTCTTGTAGTTCCAGCTTCTTGGAAGGCTGAAATGGAAAGATCGCCTGAGCCCAGCAGGCCGAGGCTGTGTGCGCATGCCACTGCATGCCAGCCTGGGCAACAGAGTGAGACCCCGACTGACTAAAAAAAATAAAATAAAAAAGCAAAATAAAATAAAAGAAGTAGAGCATAGGATGTGGAGGCAGAGAAGGGTAAAAGTGAAGGAAAGATTGGAAGAGGTTGGGTAATAGATACCAAAGTATACATGTGTTAAAATATCACACTATCCTCTATAAATACAATTATTTTGTGTCAATTAAAAATGTTTAATAAACTGTTCAGAATCAAAGGGGACTTTAGGCACCAGGTGATCTACCCAGATTTCTTCTCTCTGAGTGATGGGGTCATTGTCCTTCTACTATTACTGGACAGTCCAATTTATATTCTCTAAATTCTGATTAGCCAGTCTGATTAACCAAATTCAGTTTCTGATGCCTCCTAATTGTGTAAAGCCCTTTGTGTCTGCCTAACTGTGAGGAGGTCCAATCAGAAGCCACTGCCCTTCAAAGAATGGTTTTGCTTCTATTCTCTGAGCAGGATGCTGTGGGGGAGGCAATTGCAGCTGGAAGGGGCATCGTAGCATAACATCCTGCAGCCTCCACCTGGAATGATCTTCCTACTTTTCTGTCTGGCAAACTTTCATCCACCTGTCAAATTTCAACTCAAGGGCTACTTCCTCTGTCTTTCTACCCTGACTTTCTGAGGCGTAATCAAGGCACTCTCTTTACACGTCCAGGACCTGGGTACAACCCTCCATTGGAAGACATGCCTTATTCATGTATTTGTCTTTTTACAAGCATTCCTTGAGTATCACTAGCACCTGGCATATGGTATGAATGAAAGAAATCTACACATACTGTATGCAAAAGAAGGCAAATTCCAATCTCTCTCTCTCTCTCTCTCTCTCTCTCTCTCTCCATATATATATATTAGAAAGCAGGATTTATTGAAAGGACAGTAGATCTTACTTTGCTGAAATTGTGCCTTTTCTTCAGAGTGAAGACAAGTTCAAATTAAGGAGGAGAAACAGAAAATTGAAAGAAACAGATTTAAATTGTGAGACATTTTCAGACCCTCCTCTACTACACCAAGGAACAATTGCCTCCCACATACCACCTTTCTCTACCCCCTCCAATAGGAATTTTACTTTGAAAGCACCTCACATACACCTTTTATTCACCTGATCAACTACTGTTCACCCTTGAATTAGTCCCTCACATGTTAGCCTCTCCAGGAAAATCGCCTTGACCACCTCCTCCTCCCCAACCTGGAACCTACAGCCTACAACCTACAACATTCTTTTTGCTTGGTGTTAAGTATACATGGTAGCTATTTTTATATGTTTATCACATAGAATGAAGATTTAATTCCTTACCTACTTGTCTTTTTTCTTAGAAGAGAGTTTGTTGAGAGCAAGAAGAAGTTATTCATCTCTATAGCACCCATACACCCCCAAGATAGTCATTGGAATGGAGTAGATGTGCATACATGTTTGTTGAATGAATGAATGAATATAGGGTGAGTAGCTATTCCAAAATAGCAGAAAATCTTCAAACTCTTTACACATCCAGGACCAGGACTCTTTAGCTGAGTCTTTGAAATGCAATTTTCTTGCTTCAGGTCTCCTTTTCTCGTTGTGTTTGGTTCAGACTGAAGCTACATATTTTCCCTTTTCATGGTTTCTGTAATTTCCCTGAGCATATTTCAGCTGACTAATGGAAGTGAGGGAATAAAAAAATATTCACTAATGTGCCACCTGTAGATAATTGAGAGCCTCTAGAAAGCTTTTCAGAGTGATTTTTGTATGATTGCTTTGCTGAAACAAGGTCACAGGACCCGCATTTAGATAAAATGTGAACTCCCTCTACCACCCTGGTTTCTTCACGTTCCCCACTCCTTTTCTACCTTTCTGCCATTTCCAAGTCTGACAAATGTATATTATGCAAAATGCCAAGATGTCTTTGCAAGAAACATTTTTTAATGCAAAGAAAGGCTTCTTCTCAATGCTAGTTAGCTCAAAACAGTTATTTCTTACACCATGCATGAAAATAAATTCCAGATGTATTAAAGACCTCAACATAAAACCAAGATGTAAAACTATGAAAGGAAAATGGTAAATATCATCATAAACTTCCACAAAAGGAAAGATTTCTTTTTTTTTTTTTTTGAGTTGGAGTCTCACTCTGTCACCCAGACTGGAGTGCAGTGGCTGCTCCCGGCCACTGCATGCTCGACCTGCTGGGCTCTGGCGATCCTTCTGCCTCAGCCTTTCAAGTAGCTGGAACTACAGGCGTGCGCTACCACACACGGCTAATTTTTGATTTATTGTAGAGATGAGGTCTCGCCAAGTTGCTCATGCGGGTCTCCAACCCGCGGGCTCAGGCAATCCACTCACCTCGGCCAAGGAAGGATTTCTTAAACAAGATATTTTTAAAAATCACAAACAATAAAGAGGAAATATATATTATTACATTAAAAGTAAAAGTATCATAGTCAAAACTTGAAGACAAGTAAAGAAACCCTGTGAAAATATTTGCAAAATATTTGACAGGTACAGGATTAGTATCGAAAATATATGAAGAACTTCTATAAATCAGTGACAAAAACACAAATAAACCCAAGAAAAAATGGGCAAAAGATATGAAAAGCAAATTATATAAGAGGAAAACAAAATGAGCAATGAACTTATGCAGAGATGCTTAATTTCATTAGTAGTCAAGGAGATACCTATTTAAAAACAACAACGAGGCTATATGTTATGGGCAAAATTTAAAATCAGATGTAAATATTAAAGAAAATGTGGGAAATGGGAATTTTCAGCAGTGTGGACAGTCATGTAAATTAGTACCACCATATGGGAAATTTGGCAATTTTTAATAAAATTGGAAGTGCACACATTATGTAATTCAGCAGTTCTACTTTTAGGCTTATACCCTAGAGAACAACTCACACATGGTCACAAGGAAACATAAAAACATAAAGCAGGATTTTTTTTGGGGGGGGAATAGTGAAAAATCCAGGAATCGTTTTTATCTTACCTTAGATTCCCTCCAAAAGCAGTGGACAGGAAAAGGTCTCACATGCAAATCGTTTCTTTTGGGAAGTGGCCCCAGGAAATAGAGGTGGGGGGACAGGGAAGAGTGAAAGATAGAAAGAGGGAAGCCAATCCAGGGATGTGTACCTACCTGGTCTTACTGTAGGCAACTCTAGGCTCGATCCCTCCAGAGATTCCTTTGGGAATCTCATGGGGTTGCCCCAAGGATAGAAAATGAATACATTTATCTAAGGGCTCCCAGCTTCCAGTGGTGAAGGATTTGCCCCATGGGTTATTAACTCCCTCACATTTCCAGATTTTTCATAGGTCAGAATAGCTGAGTAGAATTCCACTGGAGCGCTCAGATTGCTCTCATCTTTTTTACTCTGTCTCCTTGGCCTTCTGTTCTACTTTATGAAAGAGTTCCTCAAGTTTGCTTCTCAACTCTTCTGCTTTCTTTTTTATTTGTCCAGCATACAGGTCTGACAATTAAGTTCGCAAACTCATCCTAGAACAAGTGCGCCATACCTTATTGTTGAATACTACTTTGAAGTACACCCCTTAGGAAGCTATGCACTGATGCTAGCACCTAGTCCACCCATCAAAGCAATTTTGGAACTCTTTTTCTGGAATGGCTATCAGAGTTGTCATCATATTACCCTTGATGTCCTGAATATCATCAAAATGTCTTCCTTTCAATATTTCCTTTACCTTCAGGTAAAGAAAAAAGTCTTTGGGGACCAGATCAGGTGAGCAAGGATAACAAACAGTTATTTGTTTACTGGCTAAAAACTCCCTCACAGACAGTGCTGTGTGAGCTGGTGCATTGCCGTGATGCAAGAGCTCCTTTGGGACCATTTTTACACACACCTTTCTCATGCCAAGATGTCCAGTTAAGATTTTCCTCCTTCCCTACCAATGTTTATTTGGCCTGTTATGTTTCTCACAGTCAGCTGATGATTTTGATGCAAAATTCAATGAATTTTTGCAATGTTTTCATCAGTTCTGCTCTTTACTGGTCATTCTGACCTCGCTTCATCAGTGATACTTTCCTTCCCCTCAGAAAAAACATTTACTCCATTTGTACACTGCCGTTTTCCTCATGGCATGGTCCTCATAAACCTGGACTAACATGTCTCTGATTTCACTTCCACTCTTGCCAAGTTTAACAAGAAATTCAATGTTTGTTCATTGCTCTAATTCAAACTCTGACATTAGGCACTAGTGTCTGTGACTAGGGAGTGCTTCCCAAGGAGTGTACTTCAAAGGTGACCATAGTGATATTCAGCAATGAGGTTGCACTTTTTTCTAGGATGAGTTCACAAACTTAATTGTCAGACCTCATGTCTTTAATTTTCTAAGAGCACTCTCTTTTCTCTTTTTCATAGAAAACTACCCCTGTTTTATAGATGCAATCACTTCTCATGCCTCTGAAGATTTTAATTATTATTATTTTTCCTTTCTTCCCTATTTATCTTTTTTTCTGGTCTCTTTTTTATGGTGGAGATTTTTCTCAAAGGTGCAACAATATTAGTTGGTGTTTTTTTAAGAGGGAGACACTAAAAAGCTGATTGGAACTACAATATTCTGGATGGGCTCAAGTGTTGGTGAACTTTGTTTCTTACCTGAGTGCCAGATAAAATAGGAGTTATTTCATTTCTCTGTGGAAGAACCCTCTGCCTGGGAAGAGATGCCCTGGGACTGGATGTTGACACTCAAGTTTTGCGAGGGTGTTCCATGTGCAGACTTTTCAAGAACCCATCTATTTTCTGCCCCGCATCTCTCTCCCGCCCTCTGGGAACACATGCCAAACGCCACCAGATATGGCAGCTTTCTCCTAGGGTACATCTTCCTCCTAGTATGCTCCAAGCAGCCCCTTCTCCTGCCCTACTCTGCCTGTTACCCTTCTTCTTATAGTTGTTTCTCTTAAAATTTGTTTAAATAATCTTTCCTCCACTTGGCTTTGTGATCATAGCCCTTTTTTTCTGGGTGAGTTGATATCTATGTATATTAGCATGACAATGCGTTTGGTCTTTTAAGTTATACTTTTGGTGTTTAATACTTCCTTTCTGATGTTCTACTGTACTGATGCTTCATTAATAATCTGTGACTACCTTTCTGGAATGTGTGTGTATACCTCTGTACGTGGTGTTTTTTTGTCTGATCATTAGGATCCTTTTGTAATCTGATGTTCCAGCTATAACTTTTTAAGTATAATTTCATTTACTATAATTAAGTCTAACAAGTAGCTAGATGATAAAAACCCAATCCAATCATTTATGTTTTTCATGGGTGAGGATAAGTTATTTTCATTTTTCTGAATAGGTATGTATTTCGATTTTAGAACCAGCAAATGCATGATTTCTGCTTCCCATTCTTTGTTTAATCCTTCTTTCTGTTCTCTTTGTTTATTCCTTCTATCTAGATTGTTTTAAAAATCCCAGTCCTGCCGGGCTCGGTGGCTCAGCCTGGAATCCTGCGCCTTTGGGAGGCTGAGGTGAGTGGATTGCCTGACCCCGTGGGTTCGAGACCCGCCTGGGCAGCGAGACCTCATCTCTACAATAAATCAAAAAATCAGCCGGGTGTAGTAGCGCATGCCTGTAATTCTGGCTACTTGGAAGGCTGAGGCGGAAGGATCGCTGGAGCCCAGCAGGTCGAGGTTGTAGTGGCTGGGAGCGGCCACTGCACTGCAGTCTGGGCGACAGAGTGAGACTCCAACTCAAAAAAAAAAAATAAAAATCCCAGTCCTCTCTTTTTTTTGGTCATCTCATTTGGAAGCTATTGATGATACTTCTATTTTTCTAGTAGTTCCTTTAATTTTTTTGATATGTGCATGCTTAACTCCTCACTTTTCTAACAAAACTAGTATTAGTAACTATTTCAATTCTACCTTTGGACATTGCCATAATTTGACTACTTGTTGAATGCCTCCCTCCCTCCATCTTGCTAATTCCTTAGAGTTTCCACTTTACATTATTAACACAAAATTTTTTGTTTGTTTGTTTGTTTTTGAGTTGGAGTCTCACTCTGTCACCCAGACTGGAGTGCAGTGGCTGCTCCCAGCCACCACAGCCTCGACCTGCTGGGCTCCGGCGATCCTTCTGCCTCAGCCTTCCAAGTAGCCGGAATTAAAGGCGCGTGCTACTACGCCCGGCTGGTTTTTTGATTGATTGTAGAGTTGAGGTCTTGCTGCCCAGGCAGGTCTCGAACCCACGGGCTCAAGCAATCCATTCACCTCAGCCTCCCAAAGGCGCAGGATTAGAGTCTGAGCCACCGAGCCCGGCTAACATAGATTTTTAAAGAGTCAATAGTTAAACTTCTCTACATCTGAAACCAATTCCTGTATCATCATTAAATACTTCCTCTAATAATTATTTTAGTGAATGTCTGGAAGCATAAACTCTCTTAGTTATTACATTAACATTTTATTGTTTAAAATTTTAAATGAACTTTTCCATTAAAGTATAATATACACAGAGAAAAGTACATAAATCATATCAATTGATTCTCATTACTTGTGAAAGTTATGTTTTATAAAATCAGGCTGGTCATGGTGGTTTATGCCTGTAATCCCAGAAATTTGGGAGGACAAGGTGAGAGGATCATTTGAACCCAGGAGTTCAAGACTAGCCTAGGCAACATGGCGAGACCTCATCTCTACAGAAAAAAAAGAAAAAGAAGAAAAAGAAAAAAGAGTTAGCTGAGCATGGTAGTACGTGCCTGTAGTCCCAGCTACTAAGGAGGTTGAGGTAGACATCCTGAGCCCAGGATGTTAAGGATGCAGTGAGCTGTGATTGTGCCACTGCATCCCAGCCTGGACAACAGAGTGAGATCCCTGACTCAAAAATATAAATAAATAAACAAACAAACTAAATTTTAAAAAATTAGCTGAGTGTGTTGTGTGTGCCTGTAGTCCCAGCTGCTCAGGAGGCTGAGGTAGAAGGATCACCTGAGTCCAGGAGGTTGAGGCTACGGTGAGTTGTGGTCATGCTACTGTACTTCAGCCTGGGCAACATAGTGAGATTCCAGATCAAAAGAAAATCACCACTGAATTAGTGCATGCTGAACTACTGATCCTAGTAGCAACATTTTAATCAACTAATTAATATATAACCTTGCTTTTTGTGTGTATCTGTGTAAAGAAAACCTATTTAGTGTATATGATTGTTCTGTTAACACTGAACTTATTGTCAGAAGCACTGGAACCTATGCCTGAGTGAAGCTTGGTGACATGTGTATTTTCCCCACAAGGTACATCACAATCTTGCATGTACACACATTAGATAACACTTCAGCACTATGCCCGCGTGCCCTTTTAAACAGCGAAATCGCATCAAAAGGCACAAAAATGTAAAAAACAAAAAAACACAGCACTAAGCAGACTGTGAAAAGGACACTTGTTTACAATATGAAACCTGAAACAAGTAGACAGAGAGCTACCTTATCTGACCTCAGCTGGGAACATGTGCATCTGGTGACCCAAATTGTCCCCCTCAATGTTCACGTCTGTGATCACAAAGCTCAGCAAGTACTGATTCTGGGATGACAAATAAATTTCAGCGAGTAGGTAAATTCACGAGTGCAGAACCAGAGAATAATGATGATCGACAGTATACACAACTCAAGGCTTTTCACAAAGTGAGGGCACCCATGTAACAAACACCCAAGTCAAGAAATAAAACACTTCCAGTATCCTCTTAAGCCCTCTTCCAAGGGTAACCCCTATCTTGGCTAGATTAGTTTGTGTGGTTTGTTTTTGTTTTTTAACAATGTGTCGCCGGGCTTGGTGGCTCAGCCTGTCATCCCGCGCCTTTGGGAGGCTGAGGTGAGTGAATTACCTGAGCCCGCGGGTTCGAGACCCGCCTGGGCAGCAAGATCTCATCTCTACAATAAATTAAAAAATCAGCCGGGCGTGGTGGCGCATGCCTGTAATTCCGGCTACTCAGAAGGCTGAGGCAGAAGGATCGCCGGAGCCCAGCAGGCCGAGGCTGCGGTGGCTGGGAGCGGCCACTGCACTCCAGTCTGGGCGACAGAGTGAGACTCCAACTCAAAAAAACAATGTGTCAATGTAAGCATCTAGCTTATTTTGTTCAATGTTATGTTATTCCCCTGTGTTGTTGCAGGGTGTAATGATATTGGTTGTTTAAAATCATTTTTGTCAGTCTGTTTTACACACTTAATTTTGTCAGAAGAGAGTTTGTATTCCTATTGTGGATTTTGTTGATCATTTTTTCTAGAATTCCATTTCCTCGTGTGTTTTAGGCTTTTGATTTTCAAGGTCATTTTAAGTGAGAAGCTTCTGGCTTTTCATCTGTCTCTAACTTTCTAGTAGTAGGGTGATGTGCTACTACCCTCCACGATCCCCCAGGCCCAGAACTCAAAGTCTTCTTAGAGGTGTTCACCAGGCACAGCATTGGTGATACCCAGACTCAGAGTCTGCGAGAGAGAGTGTTGGCTTAGGCCCTGCTCAGGAGGCTATGTCTGTCCACCTGTCTCCCTTGGCCCAATCTTCCTGGAAACAGTTACAACAGGCAGCCTTTTAAAGGTGACAGCCTTTTAAGCCCCTTTCAAAGGAGAGGCACCCTACTCCAGCTCCTGGCTTCATACGGAAAGCCTGACTATTCTGTGCCTTGTACGGAGCTGTTTGGCTCTGATTCTCTGCTGGCGTTGTTCTCTCTGCCACCACTGTCTAAGTCCAGATTTGGAGCTCATCGTGGCCTGGCTTCATTCTTGCTCACTGCTGTAGATTTATGGTCCAGCGATGCTTGCCTTGCTTTTGATCCCAGCCACCTCTTTTTGGTCATCTTTTCTTATAATCTGATCTGTCATTGCTCTCCGTCTGGAGATGGAAGAAGTTGATGAGGAGTAAACTTAATGGTAGCATGCTGCCTGGAAGTCTGTCTTGCTTGTTTTATCATAGAATTAGAAAGTCATTTTTCTCCTGAAATAAATAAAGCAATGTTTGAGAGTGTCCACTCAGGCGGAAACAACCCAAATGCCCATCAACTGATGAATGGGCAAGCAACATTGGTATATCCACACAGTGGAATATTAGTCATCCATCGAAAAGAATGAAGTACTGATCCATGCTGTAACATAGATGAGTCTTGAACACATTGTACTAAGTAAAAGAAGCCAAACATAACAGGCCATATACCATACAATTTGATTTATATGAAATACCCAGAGTACACAAATGAGTAGAGACAGAACAGAGATTGGTGTTTTCCAGGGACTGGGGAGGAGAGCCTGGGGTTGAGGGAGGGGTTGGCTGCTAAGGAGTACCGGGTTTCCCTTTGGGGTGATGAAAATGTTCTGGAACTAGATAGTGGTGATAGTTGCAAAACACTGTAAATGTACTAAATGCCCATTGTAACGGTACAGTTTAAAATGATTAAAATAATGACTTTCATGTTACATGAATGTTATCCCAAGAAAAGAAGAGTCTACCTCTGCATGCCTTCCTAATTGCTCTTGCTTGAATGGATCACTGCCCTTCGCAGTGACAAAATACAAGCCCTATCTTTATTGAACATCTTTCACATTGTATTGCAAATGATTGGTCTTTGTGTCTGTCCCTCTACCAGCCTATAAGTATTTTCAAGAGAAGCATTGTGTCCAATTAAGATTTGTGTCTCTGTTACCTTGCTTAGTGTATGGCACAGAGTAAGCCCAACAAATACTTCTGAATAAATGAACGAATGAATGAACAAATTGAACTGACATGACCACTCAAAAAAAAAAAAAATTCACCCTTCTTCTGGGTCTCAATGTATCACCACTTGGGAAAAGGATTTTTCATTTGGAAACAAATCTTGATGTCCTCAGAGCTAATGCATTTGGTGGAAGAAAACAGTGCAGACAGCCCCAACAGTTCCCAGGATCCCTCTAAAACTTAGACCTCCCAGTCTCAGCCGGTCCTAACCTAACATCTGCTGGAGGTGCAGGGGTGAAGGCTGCAGGCTAAGTTATTCAAAATATTCCCACAACTAAGCACAAAAATGCTGTTGCTGAGTCACTTTGAGCACAAAGCATTTTCTTTACGATGCCTTCATCTGTCCTTTGAGGTGTAAATTGCAAGTCTTGCAGCCTCACTCTCCAGAGGTGAGTTAAATGACTTCTCTGGGGCCAGTCAACTGATGAAACAAGCGATGCATCAAATTGGAAGAGATTTCTTGGGAGTCTACGCTCCTGCATTTGACTGCTTATTTGTAGGTGCCGGGTTAGAAATTCCCCAGATAAATCAACTATTAGATTAAGATGTTGAGGTATGAAAATATCTTCTCAAACATGTGCTTCAATTCTTTACATTGTGGTTAACGGTGTTTCTCTTGTTCCAACCATGTGGGGATACGGAAAGGGTTAATAACCCTTTCCCTTGGGCTCACCCTTTATACTCCTGAAGTGATTTTTAAACCGTCCCTTTCTCTTTTCCATGTTAAAATTTGCAGGTCTTTGATTTAAAGAGAGAGAGAGAGAATCTACCACGTGCCCGCAATTCTGGATTCCAGCACAAATAAATATAATCCTTCTCTTCAAAGTGTGATTTCACAGTCTTTCTTTGGGGTTTGCTTTAAGTTCCTGTTTCTGATTCTAATCCAGCTTTGTAAAATGTGCTCCCAAATTTTGCCAGCTGGCAGACATTTCTCTACTAGCATATTATTCTCTGTGTTTTAATAAATGGGAGAAGTCAGTGTTAATCTCTCTTTATGTTTTGCCAATATCCAACAGCCTATGAACTAGTTGGGATTGTCTGTGCCTGGTCACATCGAAATCCCTTCAATTAACTGCCATGGAGCACTTGGGTTTTGTGCATGAAAAATATAGAGTAGAAACTTGAAAATGATTGCTTTCTAGCTGTGGGTGTCAAGTGCCATGGGAACACCCCCTTCCTACATGGCATCCCCAGTTCTGACGAGAGGCAGACAGTTCATCTGGCTTCACTGATGCAAACAGGGCTTTTCTGGGAAATCCCACAGCCACTGACATTGCTCCACAGTTCTCAACCATGCCGTGTGGTCCCCAGAGCTGCTGCTGAGGGACACAGCAGGCAGAGCAAAGATGCAGATTTTTCTGTCATTCTGTCATTTGGCCCAAGGAGACCAAAGCCATAATTTTCTTTGCTGACTTAGTATCCTGGAAAGAGGGGATGGGGTAGGGGTTCCTGGTCTGCTTTGAAAGGGATATGCTAGAATTCCATTGCAGCCAGCCTCCAACTGACTTCCTCACACAGCATCACTCTGTGTTATTTATGTCACTGAAAAACAGTTACATAGTAAAAAGTATTTGGGATGACAAAGCTGTTTGGGGAAATAAATGACTTTTTCCCTTTTTTTTCTTTTTCTTTTCTTTTCTTTTTTAAATTCAAGGGCTAGGTTTTTCTAACTGGAATGGTCTCCTAAAAGGGGAATATATTAATTCATAGTCATCTGTCAATTATCAGTTCTGACCATAAAAGCTATTGTTCTGTTGCTGCTAGACAGAAAGGCATTGGAGGGTTCACAGATACCCTTCAAATAAGACCTTCTCAAATTTATTTGAGAAGTGATCCAGGAAACACTGGTAGGAGGGGAAATCAGGGAAGGGATGTTAGCCCCAAAAGAATCATTACCAAACAAGTTACCATCGTGGCTAACTGGAGCTTAATCCCATGGAGAACTTAGGAAATAGAGAATTACACAATTCTACCTGAGAAATAAGGGAACTGGGCTATTTATAAGACAAGTTCCATTAGTCATTGGTTGAGGACTGTTCTTGTGTTACATTATTTGTATGCCCATATTCAAAAAAATGGACCTTACTCCCTATCTCATCCCACACCAACAACGTAATGCAAGAAAACCATATGCCTAGATGTAAAAGCTAGAACCATAAAATTTCTAGAAGCAAACATAAGAGAATATGTTCTCAACTTTAAGGTAAGCACAGTTTTCTTAGGGAGGGCATAAAATGCACTTTAAAAAAGCACCTTAGCCGGGCTCGGTGGCTCAGCCTGTAATCCCACACCTTGGGAGGCTGAGGTGAGTGAACTGCCTGAGCCCGTGGGTTCGAGACCCGCCTGGGCAACTTGGTGAGACCTCATCTCTACAATAAATCAAAAAATTAGCCGGGTGTGGTAGCGCGCGCCTGTAGTTCCAGGTACGTGGAAGGCTGAGGCGGAAGGATCTCCGGTGCCCAGCAGGTCAAGGCTGCAGTGGCCGGGAGCAGCCACTGTACTCCAGTCTGGGCGACAGAGTGAGACTCCAACTCAAAAAAAAAACCACTTCATCAAAATTAAATATATCTGCTCTTTGAAAGACATTAAGAAAATGAAAAGGCAAGTCCCAGAATGGGAAAATATCTTCATTACAGATATCTGACTATGGACTGGTATCTAGAATATATAAAGAACTCCTACAAGTCAATAACGACAAGATGTCTGAACAGAAACTTCATACATAAGATATACAAATAGCTAATAAGCCAAATGAAATGAGCTCAACATCATTCATCATCAGGGAAACACAGATTAAAATCACAATGAGAAACAACTACACACCCACTAGCATGACAAAAATTAAAGACTTGGCAATGCAAATGTCAGCAAGATGTGGAGCAACCAGAACACTCATATTTTGCTGGTGGGGGCATAGGTGGAATGCAAAATGTACAACCACTGTGGAGAACTTTTTGGAAGTTTTTAAATAAAGTTAAACATATATCTTCTAGGACCCAGAAGTTCTACATCTGGGTATTTATTGAAGATAAATGACAGAAAATATCTACAAAAAGACTTGTACAAAAATGTACATGACAGCTTTAAGCAAAAACAACAACAAAAAACTAGAACACATCACACCTGCACCTCCAGCACTCTGGGAAGCTAAGATGAGACAATTGCTTGAGGCCAGGAGTTCGAGACCAGCCTGAGCAACATAGCAAGAGCCCATCTCTACATTTTTTAAAAAAATTAGCCAGGTGGGGTGATGTGTGCCTGTAGTCCCAGCTACTTGACAGGATGAAGTGGGAGGATCACTCGAGCCTAGGAGTTCAAGGCTATAGTGAGATACGATTGCAACACTACACTCCAGTCTGAGTGGCAGAGTGAGACCCTATCTCAAAAAAACAAAATAAAAACTAGAAAACCATCCAGGTGTCCACCAACAGCTGCAGAACAAACTAATTGTGAAATTGCCATATAATAGAATCCTACTTAGCACTAAGAAGGAATGAACTACTGATAATGTGCAACAACATGAATGGAGCTGAAAAACAAAGTTACACTGAGCAAAAGAAGCATAGACAAAAGAGTGTATTCTTTATGGTTTCATGTATACAAAGTCTTGGAACAGGAAAGCTGAGGTCTGGTGATAAAGAATCAGACCAGTGGTCACCTTTGCGGGATGAGATTATGGAAAGGAGGCATTCTACAAGGGAACGCTGGGGGTTTTGGAAATGATCTATATTTTGGTTTGGGTGGTAGTTACATGAGTGTATATAGGCGTCAAACCTCACCTAATTGAACATGTGAAATCTGAAATCTGTGCTTTTTATTGTATGAGATTATATCTTAATAAAGATGATAGTTTTGGTCAGCCATGATAGCTCACGCCTATGATCCCAGAACTTTTGGAAGGCTGAGACAGGAGGATTGCTTGAGCTTAGGAGTTCAAGACCAGCCTGGGCAACATAGCGAGATCTTGTCTCTATAAAATATCAAAAAATTATCCGGGTGTGGTGGCACGTACCTGTAGTCCCAGCTACTCAGGAGGCTGAAGCAGGAGGATCATTTGAGCCTAGGAGTTTGAGGCTGCAGTGAGCTGTGACGGTGTCACTGCACTCCAGTCTGGGCAACAGAGTGAGACTCTGACTAAAAAAAAAAACATGATAGCTTTATCCTTAAAAAGTACAACACAATGACCATTACAACTATGAACTAATTTGCTCAGGGCTCTGTCCTCCACTAGACTGGGAGCTTCAGGAGGGGAGAAGCCCTGTCTGTTTTGTTCTTTGCCATATCCCTAGCACCTAGCACAGCACCTGGGACCTTTTGAGTGCTTAAGTCACATTTGTTAATATTATAAGTGTGTAAGGGCCGCTGTGCATTGAGCTGTATCTTTATCATATCTTCCTTTGCAGACATGACCTGTTCTTGGCAGACACTGGTGGCCCCAGAAGCTTCAGCACAGGTGCATTGTCTAGGAAGGGAGCTTGCAGGTGGGAAACCAGCAGGGCCCTGGGTGTCCTTGGGCACTGACAGGGTCCCAACTGTGAGCACCATCTGCTCCTGTGAAGGGTGTCTGACAGCAGCCGCAGCCCTGGACCTGGAAGGTGAATGCCTCTGAGACCCAATGTCAGGCTCCCGTTCCCATCTTCCCTGCCTGGAGGGAGCCCAGGGAGACCACGGAAAGTCACTTTAACCCTGGAAATAGAAAACACCAACATATGTACTGCTTTGTAGTTTACCAAGTGTTTTCCCATATATATTCTTGTTTAGTCTTTTCACTGACCCTGAAAGGTAGTTGTTTAATAACTCTGTTTTAAGTGATCTCCCCAAGGTCACACAGCTGGCAAGTTCAGACCTGGGATTCAAACCAAGTTTTTAACCATTGACTACTGTATTAAATGCAGCTCTGCTGTGTCATTTAGGGACCTTCAGAAGCCCGTTCTGAAATCTGTCCTCTTCAGAAAGCTTTACAGGACTACTGGAAAGATTAATGACAAATCCCCCTTGCCTTTAATCCAATTTATCCCATACGGTCCTGAGGGTTTAACCTGCCTGGACCACCACTATGAGACTCACTCCCCTGTGCAAATTTTTCACAGTCCCCACCACCTGCCAAGTAGAATCCACACTCCTTAGCTGCTGTTCAGTGCTCTTTGCCCCAACTCGCCTTGTAGCCTCATCTTTCTTAAAAAACGACTTTGTATATTCTTGCTGATTATGTCAATATCCTCATTTCTGCAACTTTGCTCCTCAGCTTTTCCTTCATATGGAATACCAGTTTCCTCCATCTCCCCCTGGGAAATTTCTTCTCAGCCTTCAAGTCCTAACTCGAATTCCACTGTCGCTCCCTGTTGGTAGATTTGTACTTCACTGGAAGCCTTGGAGCACATGGTTTGTACCTTCCCTGAAGTAGCAAGGGTATATTTGCACCTTGCCTTGTTTTCCTTACGAGACCCAGAGCTTCCAGAAGGTTTGATGCATGCCCTACTCATTTCTGTAACCTTGATGGTAACTAGCATAGTTGTCTGCACACTATAGTTATTTAACAGATTCTTTAAACAGTGAATCAATTGCCACCTCTCCAACCATTCTCTATGTATTTAATACCCTTTGGTATGCATAGTTTTATAAATGGTTGGCATTTTAATTCCATTTTATGTGTTTGGTTGACATAGCCTCCACCCGCTGTATACTTTGCTTCTGACTTCACGCTGCCTGTGTGCATACCTACATTCTTTGCAAGTAGGATTGGCATATGAAGAGACTGTGGAGTCCACAGTTCCATTATACTGTGGCTCTGCCATTCATCCGCTGTGAATCTTGGACATATCACGTCTACTCTCTGGACTTTATCTTACCTCCATCTATGAAATGGGGGTAATAACACCTGCTTTGCTTCTTTAATTCACCACAAGGTTGTTGGGAGCATAAATGAAATAACAGATGTGGAAGTGCTTTGCCGACTATAAATCACCTAGAAATGTCGTTTAGTTGCATCTGCTGTTGGCTTGAGGCTCATCCTTTGTTGCAGGCAGCCCCTCACCCATCTGCTCTTCTCTTTTGGTGAAAAACGGACTATCTAGAGGGGGTATATCCAGGGAGCTGCAGAATGGATGATGAGGAAGTAAATACGTTTCCTAGATAGGGTGTGGAGCGGGGGCTGTGCTGTGGTGGGTTGGGGACGTTGTCATCTGCAAGGCTGCTGTGAGGAAGGAAGACACCCTTGTCCAGGTAGCCTCTGAGAGCGGGCCTCGACCCCCGTGTGGAAGTTACAAGGCCTCGGCCAGTTGGGGAAATTTCTGAGCCAGGGCTGCAGGATGATGACATGGGCTGCCCAGGGAGGGTAGCGCCCTCATGCTGCAGAGTTGAGATCAACTCCCACTTAGAGGCGTCACAACCCCACTCCAACGGAGAAGTGACGACCTCTGCCTGAGGCGGAAGGCCAAGAGCGATCCCAGCGCTCCAGGCGCCTCCTGCAGGAGTCTTCTGGGGCTGCCTATTGGCTTCCGCTGAGAAGGAGGATGGGCCTTGGGCCGCTCCGCTTCCTGATTGGTTAGCTGCGTGGCTTGCAGGTTCCACGGCTGCGCACGCGTGGAGGCCAGACATGGCGGAGGCGGGAAAAGTGTCCACGGGCCTCGGGCTTCCTGCAGGAGAAGCGGAGCAGTGGCCTCTGCAGCGCTATGCCCGCTACATGCCCTCGAGCACTGGAGAGCCGCCTGGGCCTGGTGTGGCAGCTGGGACAGCCACGGCCTCCACATGGAAGGTGAGGCCTGAAGGCCGGAATAGCCCCGAGGCGCTCACACCCCAGGGGTAGAGGCAGGGAAGACCGCGGCCACATGGGGCGCAGATGCTATGGGGACAGAAGGCGGGACACTGAGGGGCTGCCAGGAAGGTCGAGGAATGGACAGGCCAACCGCTAACGTGGGAAATATACATATAGTGATAGCAGACATTATGGGAACCCGTTACTGTACGTTTACAAAATAATTTTGCAAGGGAGTAGTAAACATTTATATGTTCACCACATATTTATTTATTTTATTGTATTTTAATGTTTTTGGAGACTAGGTCATGCTGTGTCACCCAGGCTGGCATTCAGTGGCGCCATCATAGCTCACTGCAGCCCTGAAGTCCTGGGCTCCAGCAATCCTCTTGCCTCAAATCACTGAGTAGCTGGGACACAGGCCAAGCACCACCATGCCTAGCAATTTTTAAAAAATTTTTGTAGAGATGAGAGTCTTGCTATGTTGCTCAGGCTGGTCTTGAGCTCCTGGCCTCAGGCCATCCTCCCAGCTCAGCCTTCCAGAGTGTTGGGATTATAGGCATGAGCCACCACAGCCTCCTGGCTTTACAAATATTTATTGAGCATCAAGTATATGTTAGATCTATTCAGGGTGCTAGGGATATAGCAGTTAGCAAGTTACAAACAGTCCCCACCCCCACTGATATCTTTAGTGTAGTGGAGGACAGAATATTATTCAAATAACTGTGTAATTATGAGAGGGACTTTTGAGTCTTCCATAACCAAGTTGTCATACTCTGGCAGTCAGACACTCACACAGAACTAAATTTGAATCCTAGCTTTGCTGCTGAATTTCTGAGACCTTGGTTTTGTTACTTAACCTCGCTGTACCTTATTTGCTTTGTCTTAAAATAGAGAAAATTTGTAGTACAGGCATACATCAGAGATATTGGAGTTCACTTGCAAACCATTACAATAAAGCAAGTCATGGATTTTTTGGTTTCCCAGTGCATATAAAAGGTATCTTTGTATTATAATCTATTAACTATAGTAAAAGCATTATGCCTTAAGAGAGCAATGCCCAGCCGGGCTCGGTGGCTCAGCCTATAATCCCGCGCCTTGGGAGGTTGAGGTGAGTGAATTGCCTGAGCCTGCGGGTTTGAGACCCGCCTAGACAACTTGGTGAGACCTCGTCTCTACAATAAATAAAAAATTAGCCAGGCATGGTAGCACACGCCTGTAGTTCCGGCTACTTGGAAGGCTGAGGCG
>NW_007066145.1:160526-183819 GCF_000164805.1 Carlito syrichta | reverse complement strand
CTGGGCGACAGAGTGAGACTCCAACTCAAAAAAAAAAAAAAGAGAGAGCAATGCCCATACCTTGATTTTAAAATAGTTTATTGCTAAAAAATGCTAATGGTCATCTGAAACTTTAACAGGTAGATGACAATCTTTTTGCTGATGGAGGGTTTTGCCACGATGTTGATGACTGCTGACTGATCAGGGTGGTGGTGGCTGAAGGTTAGAGTGACTGTGAAAGTTTCTTAAAATAAGACGATGGTGCAATTTGCCACATGGATTGACTTTTCCTTTTATGAAAGATTTCTCTGTAGCAGGCACTGCTGTTTGTAGCATGTGATGCTGTTTGATAGCATTTTTTTTTTTGAGTTGGAGCCTCTGTCACCTAGGCTGGAGTGCAGTGGCACACTCACTGCCACCCCAGTGTCGACCTGCTGGGCTCGGTGATCCTTCCACCTCAGCCTTTCAAGCAGCCGGAACTACAGGCGCGTGCTACCATGTCCGGCTAATTTTTAAATTTTTTTTATTGTAGAGATAGAGTCTTGCCAATCTGCCCGGGTTGGTTCGAACCTGCAGGCTCAGGCAATCCACTCACCTTGGCCTCCCAAAGTGCTGGGATTACAGGCTGAATCACCGATGTTTGATAGCATTTTACCCACAGTAGAGCTTCTTTCAAAACTGGAGTTAATGCTATCAAATCCTGCCACTGCTTTATCACCTAAGTTTATGGATTTCTTGTATATCTTTTTACATTGTTGCCACTTCAACAATGTTTGCAACATCCTCACGGGGAGTAGATTCTTTCTCAAGAAACCACTTTCTTTGGTCATCCATAAGAAGCAACTCCTCATCTGTTCAAATTTTATCATGGATTGCAACAATTCAGTCACATCTTCAGGCTCCACTTCTAATTCTAGTTTTCTTGCTATTTCTACATCTGTATTGACTTCCTCCACTGAAGTCTTGAACCTTTCAAAGTCATCCATGAAGGCTGGAAACAACTTCTTCCAAACTCCTATCAATGCTGATATTTTGATCTCTTCCCATGAGTTAAAAATGTTCTTAATGGCATCTAGGATGAGAAATCCTTTCCAGAAAGTTTTCAATTTACTTTGCCCAGATCCATCAGAGGAATCACTATCTATGGCAGCTGTAGCTTGACAAAATGTATTTCTTATAATAAGATTTGAAAGTTGAAATTACTCCTTGATCCATGGGCTGCAGAATGGATGTTGTGTTAGCAGGCATGAAAACAGCATTAATTTCCTTGTGCATCTTCATCAGAGCTCTAGGGTGATGAGGTGCCTTGTCAGTGAGCAGTAATATTTTTAAAGGAATGTGTTATTTTTTTTGGCAGTAGGTCTCAACACTGGGCTTAAAATATTTAATAAACCATGCTGTAAACAAATGTGCTGTCATCCAGGCTTTGCTGTTCTGTTTATACAGCACAGGTATGTAGGTTTAGCTTAATTCTTAGAGGCCCTAGAATTTTCAGATGGTCAAAGAGCATTGACTTCAACATAAAGTCACCAACTGCATTAGCTCCTAATGAGAGAGTCAGCCTGTCCTTTGAAGTTTTGAAACCAGGTGTTGAGTTCTTGCTAGCTGTGAAAGTCCTAGATGACATCTTCTTCCAGTATAAAGCTGTTTGCTTTACATTAAGAATCTGTTGGCTGGGTATGGTGGCTCATGCCTGTCATCCCAGCACTTTGGGAAGTGGAGGTGAGAGGATTGCCTGAGCCCAGGGGTTTGAGACCAGCCTGGGCAACTTGGTGAGAGCTGTGTTTACAGTAAATCAAAAAATTAGCCAGGCATGGTGGCTTGTGCCTAAAGTCCCAACTACTTGGAAGACTGAGGCTGAAGGATTGCCTGAGCACAGCAGGTTGAGGCTGCGGTGGCCATGAGTGTGCCACTGCACTCCAACCTGGGCAACAGAGTGAGACTCCTACTCAAAAAAAGAATCTGTTGTTACTGTACTTTCTACTTAAAATTTGCTAAGAGGATAAATTCTGAATGTTCTCACTACATACACACAAAAAGGTAACTATGTAAGGTGGTGGATATATTTGCTTGATTATGGTGATTATTCATGAGGTATAAGTATCTCAAATAATCACCTTATACACTGTAAATAAACACAATTAAAATTTTTTTAAAAGAATCTATTGTTTAGTATAGCTACCTTCATCAATTATTGTAGCTAGGCTTTCTAGATAACTTGCTGCAGCTTCTGCATCAGTGCTTGCTGTTTCACCTTGCACGTTTATATTCTGGAGATAGCATCTTTCCTTCAACTTCATGAGTCAACCTCTGCTGGCTTCCAGCTTTTCTTATTTTCTTCTGCAGTTGTCTTGCCTCAGCTTTCATCGAATTGAAGAGAGTCAGGGCTTTGCTCTTGATTCAGCTTTGGCTTAAGGGGATGTTGTGGCTGGTTTGATCTGCTATGCAGACTGCTCAACCCTCATCTCAGCAATAAGGCTGTTTTACTTTCCTATCATTGGTGTGTTCACTGAAATAGTACTTTTAATGTCCTTCAGGACTTTTCCTTTGCATTCACAACTTGCCTCACTAATGCAGGAGGCCTGGCCTTTTGGCCTGTCTTGGCTTTTAACGTTACTTCCTCACTAAACTTAATCATTTCTAGCTTTTGATTTAAAGTGATAGACTTTCAGCTCTTCCTTCACTTGAACACTTAGAGGCCATTGTAGGGTTATTAATTGGCCTAATTTCAATATTGTTGTGTCTCAGGGAATAAGGAAGCCCAAGGAGTAAGAAGCCACTGAAGGGTTTTTAAGCAGAGAGATGGGAAAATGGTCAGTCAGTGGAGCAGTCAAAACATTCATGATATTTATTGATTAAGTTCGCTTAATAGACATGGTCTTATATGGGCATGGTTTGTGACTCCCCTCAAAAATTATCATGGTAACATTAAAGATCACAGATCACTATAACAGACATAATAACCATGAAAACATTTGAAATATTGTGAGAATTACCAATATGTGCCACTGAGACACGAAGTGAGCACATATTGCTGGAAAATAGACACTGATTGGAGGGGAATGTGGGTGGATTTAGGAAGATCCCATGCAGTGCTATTTCATTGCTGTAAGCAAGAGAAGATGAGGTCTTAGACTCCAAGGAGATGGGGAAACTGGGCATACATTTTGGAGGCCAAAATGGCAGGACTAGGTGATTGATTGTATGCGAGTGAAAAGGACTTCAGGTTTCTAGCAGAAGCAACTGGATGGATAGTTGGAGAATGGGAGTCACTGGAGGAGGAGCAGTGAGGAACAGATCCCAGACTTCAATTGTGGAGGTATTGAGTTAGATATGTTTATGAAGCGTCTGAGTGGAGATATTGAATAGGAGTTGGGTAAAATGGTCTGGACTCAGAAGGAAGATCTGGGCTGGAGGCGTAAAGATGTCAGTCACCAGCATGAAGGTGATATTTATAGTCATGGGATTAGATGAGATTTCAGGACCAAGACCAAAGGTAGCCCAAGTTGTAGGTTGGATAGAGGGGACTGACTCCCCAAAGAAGATTGACAAGAGACAGAGAGTTGGGAAACACCCAGGAGAATGAAGGTTCATCAGCAATAAAGAATTGTTCCAAGGGGAAAGAGTGATGGGCTAACTTTGTTGAATGATGTTGCAAAATGAAGAAAAAGGATAAGTGGTGTCCATTGAGCTCAGAAGCATGAAGGTCCTTGATGTCTTTTCCCAAGAGAAGTTTCAGTGGAGTGAAGGGAGGGGAAACCAGAGAGGAGTGGGCTGAAGAGTGACTGGGAGATGAGGAAATGGTGCTAGTGTGCGCACACAATTCTAAGAGGCGTGGGCATGAATCTGCGTCAAGATTGGGCATCATACATTATTCACTGCATTCTAGAATATTAGAGCTAGGAGCCTACTTTAAAACTTGAAGAATGTACGAAGGACCATACAAAAGGCATTAGATACCTACTTGTACTCTTGTGGAATGCTGTATTCTGAGAAACGATCCAGGCTGACAATGCAGATGGGGTGAAGAAAGAGTTAAATTCAAGGATGACTGATCTATAATTGGATCTTATGAAAAGCTGGGAATGTTTGAAGGCATTTAATTTTTGAGACTGCTTAACAGGTTATTTGATACCTTCTGTTAACGCTCTTTAAACCCTTTCTCCTAAGGCATCTGTGTTGGATGCTTTGGCTCAGACACAGCCTGGTAACTCTTAAATTCTTATCCTGCAACCCAGAGGGCATGGACATTTGACCATTCTAAGGAGTTGATTGTTATTACAATATTTTTCCTTCTCTTTGCAAAGCTCTTCATAATTGCTTATAAGGAACAACACTTCTAACAGTTTTCAAGTGTTTGGCATAAAGCCATGGCTACAGTGACAAGAGATGAGGCTGGCTTTTGCAGTGCTTTTCAAAAGTGAACATTTGTACCTTCCTTTGAATCTGTGCCGAACCATCCTACCTGCTGTGATCAGTTTCAGCTTAGGTCTGTCTCCTTTTTTTAGGAAAACGAAAGAGAAAACAAGATTTGTTCTATTTTATGGACACTGTGACTGTTGCGCAATAATAATAATAAAAGATGAGCCATCTAAAGGACTGTACTCTCCTAGTCCCATGTGAATTTTTTATTTTAAAAATATGTGATACCTGCAGTAAAAAAAGATAGGTTAGGTAAAGCATAAAAATATATTATTGTGAAGGAAGGAGTCATTCTAGTTGTTTTTTCTTTAGGAAACTTTCAAAATCAGCCTTGGTTCAACCTATTTGGAGCTTATTCACTTTTTTTCCTGAAATTATGAGGAGAATCTGTCCTCCTGATACTGTTCTATATATATGTTTTATATACTGATATTGTTTAGTTACAGAAAAGACTTTCATCTCAATGGCTAAGATAAAAATGTCAACTCAAGAGAAATAATGAATAGTACAAGACTTCTAAAACTTGAAATCCTAGTTGAGGGATAAGGTCAAGTCTGAGACATAAAGATTATTACAGGCCGAGCATGGTGGCTCATGCCTGTAATCTTAGCACTTTGGGAGACTGAGGTGGGAGGATTGCTTGAGGCCAGGAGTTCAAGACCAGCCTGGGCAACATAGTGAGACTCTGTAGAGAAAAATACAAATAATACAAAAAATAAAAATAAAAAAGTTAGCCAGGTATGGTGGTGCATGCCTATAGTCTCAGCTTCTCAGGAAACTAAGGTGGGAGGAACTCTTGAACCCAGGAGTTTGAGGCTACAGTGAGCTATGATCAGGCCACTGCACTGCAGCCTGGGCAACAAAGCAAGACCCTGTCTCTAAGAAAAAAAACAACTATAAATTAAAAAGATTATTACATAGAGAATAATATATTTTGTAGAATATCTACTATACTTTATTATGTATACTGATTTGATTTACTTCTTAGGATTGAATTATTCTTATTAAAAGTCATTGTCTAGAGAGAAATTAACCACAATTTGGAAGCAAATAAACTTTCTGTAACACAGTCAAGAAAAGGGCAAAAAACCCCAACGGTTTAGAATTATGCTCCTCAGACTTTAATGTGAATAGAAATCACCTGGGGATTTTGTTAAAAATGCAAATTCTGACTCAGTCCAAATAGGTCTTTGTGGGGAATGCGAGTCAGTATTTCTAACAAGCTCCCAGGTGACACTGATGCTGTTGGTTTGAGGACCACACTTTGAGAGTCAAAGGTTTAGGAGACTTTGAATGGAATGATAGACATTTAGTAAAACTGATAAAATGAATTTATGAAGTTCTGAGTCAAGGCGATCAGATTCATAATGAATATGCAAATGTTTTATTAATGGGGTTAATATTTAAACCATCTGTCGTCATTTAAGTGGAATGAGCAGATGAAATACAAACTTGAACTTGATTTTAGTTCCTTACCTCTGATGGCTCAGCCTTTCTGAAAAGATTATGATGCTAGCAGATTGGTCCATTTTATGTATTTTTTGTCTGAATATAATTTAGTCTACTAATTTGAGAGGTGATGTTAATTGCAAGTTGCTTTTAAATTAAAGTTTTACCATATTTTTTAGATTCTAAGAATTTCTCAGTCATGCCCTAATTGGTTGAACCTGACAACTTCTTAGTTTTTTTTTTTTTTACTTTCAAAGGGGGAAAAAAATCATCCTTTAATTTTTATAGGAGGAAGTTAAAATAATTGCCCTACTTAGAAATTAGAAACAGAATGTGAAGTTTGTACTTGAAATGAACTTTTAAATGTGGCTTCAACGTAAAATATATGTTGGGTCTTCATAGCAGGATCCTTTTTTCTTGTATTCCTACTGCCTACATAGTACCTAGCATATGATAGGTGCTCAGTAAATGTTTGACTGAATGTGTGGTATGGTAACTTTCCTTGGGATAATGTGATAATTGTTAAATAAGATCTACTACTTATTAAGCTTTTCCTTTGGTATATTTTGTACAACAGCCCTGTGAAGCAGATATTATTATACCCATTTTATAAATAAGTGAACTGAAACTCAGAGAAGTTCAGTGTCTTTCCTAGGAACACAAAGATAAGCTGAGAAGAAAGAATTTGGACCTCGGTTTTCTTGTCTCTAACATTTGTGCTTTTAACCTCTATGTTGGTTGCCTTAGAAGTGTTAATATTTCATATGGGAATAGCAGTTCAATAATGTAGATGTGGAATTTTGAAATTAACACACAGGGTGAGAATGAAAAAAAATGACAGTTTTGTTTTTGTTTTTAAGGGAAATTCAAGATGTAGTAAAACCCCAGGGAAATTATTTTTTAAAATAGTCAAATAGTATTTCTTCTTTGTATGCCTAATACTTTCTGATTGGATGTCTGATGCTGTGAATTTTACCTTGTTGGGTGCAGGATATTTTTGTATTCCTATAAACATTTCTGAACTTTTTTCTGGGATAAGTTACTTGGAAACAGTTTCATTCTTTCAAGTCTTGATTTTAAGCTTTCTCAGGTGGGACCAGAATGGCACTGGGACTAGGGCTAATTTTTTCCCACTCCTGAGGCAAGATACTTTCTAGATTCTACTCAGTGCCCCGGCTTGGGGGATTCTTCCCTTAAAGCCCTTCAGGTGACTCTTTCCCCAGTCTCTGGTGCTTCCTTACACTTGTATATGATGGCCTGTACTTGGGGAAGGGAGATCTGCAAGGGGTTGGAGGTATCTGTGTAGCTCTCCTCTCCCTGGTATTCTGTCCTGCAAACTCTAGCCACACTGATGCCCTTGGGCTCACAGCTCCCTTTCCTCAACTCGGGAAGACCTCACCAGGCTCTGCCTGGGTTTCTCCTTCTTGCATTTGGACCTGGAAACTCTCTCCAAGTAGTAGCCTGGGGGGATGGTGGACATGCCTCGTTTATTTCCTGTCATTTCTCAGGAATCATGTCCTTCCTTACCTGATACCCATTGTCTTGAAAAGTGTTGCTCCCTCTAACTTGTCCAGTTTTTTAGTTGTTTCAAGCAGGGATAGTACTTGTTACTTCCTGTGGGCCACAAGAGGACGTCTGTAGTGGATCTTTTGATTCTGTTCTACTTGTCTTTTTCTTCTTCAAGTCATCGGTTTAACAACACTTTATCATCTGCCGGGTGCTTGGCAGTTAGCTAGACACTGGAGATGCTATGAACTGTACTTGTGCCTCACATAGTCTTAAAATATTAGGGCACTCAAGCACAGGATTGTAAGAATAGGTGGGGCCTGGTCACTGGAACGAGGCTCTCCAGGTGGGCAAATGACCTTTGTCTGTCTCTCGAGTGCTTGTTGAAGGTGCAGCTTCGTGGTTCCTCTGCTAGGCCCATCGGTTCTGTCTCTGGGGTGGCTCTCTAATCAGTTCCTGTGTATTGCAGTCAATTCTCACACCCCAGTTCTGAAGGAAGGGTGGGAAAGAGGGGCCAATTTTGTAAAAGTGATGCTGATGCTGTGGTTAGAGCTTCTTACCATTTTATAGACGAAGCTGAGAGGCCTGGCTAGCTTGCCAACGATTAACACAGGAAGTGAAAGGACTGATTCTAGAACTCAGGTCTTCTTCAAGCCAGTGCTCCTTCTGTGGAACACGGCTACTTCCTATGTTGGCATCTTCTCCTGCGCAGATGGAGGAGTGTCATCAAGAGTCATTATTCTTTCATGTAACATGTTTTTTCTGAAGAATTAACTGGTAATATTTTGTATTAGTTAGGATTAAGATTGGCTCTGAGTGACAGAAAACACAAAAGAACAGTGGATTAAATAAAATGAACACTTACTGTTCTCTGCATGAAAGTCCAGAGCCGATGTGACAACAGTGTCGGGAGCTGAGTCTCCCTCTGTTTTGTCCTCTGCTGTGCATGGCTGTGGTCTCCGAGTCTGAGATGGGGTTGATATTCTAGACAGCTTGTGGAGGAGGGAATGGAGAGATGGGCAAAAGCACATGCCGGCTGTCCCTATGCGCCGTCACATGACACTTACTTCTACAACACTGTGGCTGGACCTTAGCCCTGTGACCGTCCTAGATGCATGGACAGCTGGTGTATGTGGTCTGTATGCCATAAGGTCAGGTGTCCAGCTGAAAAACTAAGGGTTCTGTTAACACATAAGAAGGAGAATGCTATGAACTGTACATAGTGCAACAGGAAATAAACCTTTGCTCTTAAAGGACTGTTCATTTCTACAGCATACTCTAGGCCAGGGGTCCCCAACCCTTGGGCCACGGATCAAAGTGGTCCGTGGCCTGTTAGGAACTGAGCCACACAGCAGGAGGTGAGTAGCAGGCGATTGAGCGAAGCTTCATCTGTATTTACAGCTATTCCCCCTCACTCATATTACCACCCAAGCTCCGCCTTCTGTCAGATCAGGTGGCATGAGATTCTCATAGGAGTGTGAACCCTGTTGTGAACTGCGCATGCAAGGGGTCTAGATTGCGTGCTTCTTATAAGAATCAAATGCCTGATGATCTGCGGTGGAGCTGAGACAGAGATGCTAGCGCTGGGGAGCGGCTGCAAATATGGATGAACATTAGCAGTGAGGTTTGACTACACAGAGACCATAATAAATCAATTGTTTGCAAACTCATATCAAATCCCTAATAGTGAGTGGCTAGTGAGTTGATGTACTTCACTTGTACAGCTGCATCTGGTGACAGGTTTTAAGTCAGAATCCAACACTTATTTTAGTCTGTGTGTGACCCACCCATTATTTTATTCACCACTTTTGTCTGTGCCTCTTTTTTAAAATGGTGAATTGTATAATTATTTCATTATGTATTACAATGTAATAATAATAGAAATGAAGTGCACAATAAATATTATGCACTTGAATCATCCTGAAACCATATCAATCCTCCTACCTGCTGTCCATGGAAAAATTGTCTTCCACAAAACAGGTCCCTAATGGAAAGGACTGCTGCTCTAGGCTACACCTGACTGATAGATATGGAAATATTTTTATACTTGTGGTTATGTTTAATTGAATTTTATGTCATATACATTGTAGATTGCATAGGCTTTTGAGGAAGAACCCTGTAAATAATGTTCTACCATTTTTTTTTTTCTGTGACAAAATCATTGCTTGTTCCAAAGTACTAGTTTATAAATACATATTTCTAACTTGGGATCAGTCTCTGTTCTCTGACTTCAATAAACAAAAGCTTAATTTTATTGTGTAACAGGCATAGTTTTCATAGAGGCCATGACTTGTTTACATAACATGATTTATGGCAGAATTTATCTGGACAAATGTATCTGAAGAAGATTTTTTTCAGATTAGTGGTTTAAGGAATCTAAGAAGTTACAGTTTAGAATGAGACCCAAGAGTATTAAAATTCATTCTTTTTTTAGGATTTATTCCCTACCTACTATGTCCAGACACTGTGCAAGACTGTTTAGAGAGGATTAAGGCATTACTACTGAAAGAGCTAGTTCGCGCTTATTTGGGATATGGGGTGCTTTTCACTCACAAATGACAGCACTGTATCTGAGAAATAATTAATGTGTTTTTCTCTAACTCAGATTTAGAAATATAATTTGTTTATTGGCACTGTCGTGCACATAACATGCTTGTGAATGAGTAGAAGAGCATGTCTGTGAAGGTAGCAATGCAGGTGTGAGAGTTGCAGGGACCTAGCTAGGGAGGTGGACCAGCGGGAAGCGCCACTTTCTGGTACAGGTGGTGATTTTTATGGGATTTACTCATCTGGGAATTTTTTAGAGAATGTTTTAAGCACAGTGGAGAAATGTCCTAGGAGTATTTCTTATAAAAAGAATAATAACTAGAGGGACCTGGATTGGTAATTTCCAAGACATCAATCATTTATTCCTCTGCTGCCTGGGAGGTGTTTTGAGTGATTATGTTCTATTTGTGGCTGCTAATAACAGTGACCAAGTTAACTCTAGTAGCTGGTTTAAAAGAACTGGATGATTTCATTATTAATAACCGTCTTCTTCAGGATATGTGGTAAAAATGTGGAATTACATTTCATGCTTTGAGATAATTTTTGTAGGTTCTAAAAGAAAAAAATTTCCCATGTATATATATTGTTACTTTTTTAGGGCGAAGGTCTGTGCATTATTGCTTTTGTATTGTCTTTATTATTGTTACGGTTAACACTTTGCATTTCTGTAAAACATCAAAAAATGCTGACTTTTACAGTTTGGTAATAGGTATGTGGCAAGACCACTTTTATTAGCATAACATACTCTTTGTTGAAGTAATTGATGAGACTCTTTAGCTACCAAGAATCAATGGGGAGGTGGATGATAGCCTACTTAGCAGTTTTACACGTTTTTCATATTTTGTAATGCATAAATCAGCAGTTTGGGCCAGTATATAAAGCCATGACACTTTTTGAGGGGTCGTAAAAGCAGAAGGCAAAATCCTTAAAGAAGTACATAATTTAATTCATCACAGTCTGAAGAATAGTACTTTTAGCCTTTCAGGTAGCTATAATTTACTTCGGGGTAAGTACATTTGAAATACTTTTCTATATTTTCACCTTCTTTTGACTTTTTTTCTACTTCAGTTTAAATTTTTCCTATAGTACAGATTTGCACAAATACCTGCATGTTCATTTTGAGAAGGCCCTCTGTTCACCTATCCAATATGCAAGCTGTGCTTTGGTTATTTAACTGATGCATATGCTTATGGTAGACTGGCTCCCAATAACCTCAGTGTATGCCACCGTGCTGATGGCAAAATGCTGCCACGGACGGAGGCAGGTTGGTGTCAATGTTAAGCTGCATTTAGATTTTGGAATGGAGAGATGTGAACAGGACATATGTTCTCTGTGACACCTTAATATTTTCTTCTGTTATGACTTGGTCGTTAGGGATAACATTTTTCTTTGAGCTTTTCATATTGTGTTAACATTAACTTTCTAATAAAATGCCAAATTATCACTCATTAAAGGGATTTCCCAAGAGCCAGAAATAAGCAGTTTTTTTTCCTCTCAGGTACCTGGATTTTGTTAGGTGTTATGATACTGGAAATTTTCTGTAGAATTAGGACATTGCTTTCAAATCCTATATGTAATGTCCTTGTCTTTTGTAGTTAGCTGAATGCTTTCCTTAACCTTGATTCTGCTTAGACAACAAAGAACTTGGAAGCTGCTTGAAACACTTTTCATTCTAAAGAATTTCATGCATAATCAAAAGTAGACAGAATAGTGTTGCGAGACATGTATGTGTCACGCAGCTTTCCAAATTAACAACTCATGGCCAGTGTGGTTTCATCTATAACCATTCACCTCCTCCTTGTCATGCTGTTTTGAAGCAAATCCCAGACATCATATAATTTCATCAGTAGTTATTTTAGTTCACATCTCTAAAAGAAAAGGGTTTAAAAAAATACATAACCCGAATGTCCTAAAAAAAAAATAACAATTTCTTAATATTATCAAATGCCTGGTGTTCACATTTCAAATAGTCTTTTTTTTTTTTTTTTTTTTGAGTCAGGTCTCACTCTATCACCAAGGCTGGATAGCAGTGGCACAATCACAGCTTACCACAGCCTCAACTTCCTGGGCTCAGGCAATCCTTCTGCTTCAGCCTCCTGAACAGCTGGGTCTACAGGCAGGTGCCACCATGCCTCGCTAATTTTCAAATAGTCTTATAAGTGTCATAATTCTTTTATGACAAATTGTGATTCACTGGTATGTCTTTTAATGTTTAGGTTTCTCCTCCACATGTTTCCCTGACCCAACTCTCTCTCTTCCTTACAGTCTCTTTGTTGAAGCAGCCGGGTGGTTGCACCGAGTTTCTTGTGGAGTGGGGTTTGCACCTCTGGTGCAGTTTGACGTCATCCTCTGTGCTCTGTATTTCTTGCAAGTTGGTATTTGAATCTGGAGGCTTGCTCAAATTCAGGCTGGACTTTCTTTTTGGCAAGATGACTTTAGTTTACTTCTATTAGGAGGTATGTAGTGTCTATTTATCTTTCTTTTTGTAGTGTTGTAGCTATTGATGCATAATGCTGCAACCATTAATTAGGGTTTGCAAAATGTGGACATTGTAATTTTATAATATTTCTTTGCATATTATTTGGACTATTTCTGTAAGGAAGGTCTTCCCTATGTCTACTGGGGTTACCTGATAGCTGGTTTGCACATTAGAGGAGAATGCATGGTACGCGTTTAACTGGAAACATTTAAGATCTTCCTCTCTTCTTGGGATTGAAGAATTTTGTCAGAATGTGTCTAGGTTGTTGATTTTTTTTATCCCCCTCCCTCCCCACTAATGCCTGGAGCTTGAGCCCCTTCCCTCTTCAGTCTCATACCTTTCTGCAGTTGTGGAATATTTTTTTCTGTTATTTGTTTAACCAGTGTCTCTCTGTGTCTTTTTCCTCCTCCACTTTGGCCCCTGCAGTAACATTTGCTCTCCTGGAGCTGAATCTTTGCTCCATATATCTCATATTGTTTCACATGATTTCTCTCTGTAGTTTTGCTCTGTTTCTAAATATTTCTCTTTTAGAAGATCTTACTTCATCTTTTAAGCCATTAATTTGGTCTCAGTAGTGGCCATACAGTTCTTCAGTTAGCTATTGAATTTTTATATTTGTAAAGCATAGTTTCAGCTTCAAGATTTTCCTCCAGTGCTAATAATAATAATGACTATGATTATTTGGCACAAGCTGTTGCCTATCTCCTTCAGCAGTTTTGTTCCACCAGGAGTCTCCTGCTCTGGTTTTCTGCTTGTTCTTCCTCACTTGAGTCCATTGGGTCTGCAGTTATCTGCCTTTGTCTAACCTATGGCTCTTTCACTCCTGGGCATCAAGTCCAGCAGTGAGTCCTTTCAGGGTGAGTGTTGGGAGATGCAAGAGTCACAGTGCTGTGGCCTCCTGCAGAGGAGGAGGAAGGACTAGTTCAATTATCCAGCTCCATCATGACTCCTTGGAGGCTGGGAGATTGGTAGGAACTTGAGCACACAGTCCAGTGTGCCCAGCTTCTCGGGGTCCACCAGTTTCTACAGGCAAGGCTCTCTCTGGAATTGCTGCATTATCTCTGTCCCAGGTCTCCTTGCTCGGGTTTTCTCTCCTAGAGGGGGTTTTCTCTCCTAGAGGAGGAAACCATTATTCCAGCTTTTCTTATCTGGACCGTGAGCCTCAACCCACCCTTCTGGCACACTTGGATGCTGATCTTTATTTTTTTATTTTAGATCCAGGAATACACATGCATATTTGTTACATGGATGTACTGTGTAGGGATTGGGTCTCAGGTGGCCCATTCCCCAGATAGTGAGCATTGTGCCAGTAGGTAGTTTCTGAACCCTAACTCCCCTCCCTCCTTATTGGTTCCCATTGACTATTATTTCCATTTTTCTGACTGTTTAGCTCCCACATATGAGTGAGAACACGTGGTGTTTGGTTTTCTGTTACTGAGTCAGTTCACATAGGAGGCAAAGGACATGATTTCATTCTTTTTTTTTTTTTTTTTTGAGTTGGAGTCTCACTCTGTCACCCAGACTGAGTGCAGTGGTTGCTCCCGGCCACCGCAGCCTCGACCTGCTGGGCTCCGGCGATCCTTCCGCCTCAGCCTTCCAAGTAACCGGAATTACAGTCATGCGTTACCACACCTGGCTGATTTTTTGATTTATTGTAGCGATGAGGTCTCGCTGCCCATGCGGGTCTCGAACCTGCGGGCTCAGGCAATCCACTCACCTCAGCCTCCCAAAGGCGCGGGATTACAGGCTGAGCCACCAAGCCTGGCAATTTCATTCTTTTTTATGACTGCATAATAGTCCATGGTGTATATATACCACATTTTCTATTATCCACTGATCAGTTGATGGGCATTTAGGTTGATTCCACATCTTTGCAATTGTGATTTGTGCTGTGATGAACATGCAGGTGCAAGTGTCTTTTTTATATAACAACCTCTGTTCCTTAGGATAGATATCTAGTAGCGGGATTGCTGGATCAAATGGTAGATCTACTTTTGGTTCTTTGAGTAATCGCCAAACCGCTTTCATAGAGGTTGTACTAATTTATACTCCCACCAGTGGTATATTAAGTGTTCCATTTTCTCCTCATCTGCACCAGATGTTGATCTTAATAATTGCCCAAGAAAAGGTAATTGGTATTTGGACTGAATTTACGAAGGGAAGACTGCAGGGTTGCAATTGAGCTACCTTTTCCCCCAGAACCCCTTGGAAGTTCTTAAATTAGACATTTTCAAATGGTATGAGAACATGATATAGATCTTTTGGATGAGGGACTGCAACAGATGTTTGGAAAATAGTAAACCTGAAATCCTCTTCCCTCAGATATCTGGTTAGCTCTCATCCTTCAGGTCTTTGCTCAAGCCTCACCTTCTCGGTGATGCCTACCCTGGCCTCCCGTTTACCCTAACTCCAAGGCCCTGTTTTTGCACTCTGATTCCCCTTATTTTGCTTTATTTTTTCCCCCAACTCTTAGCATTATCTTTTATACTAGATAATTTACGTATTCACTATGTTCAGTCATGTGCTTAGAACATCTGAATAAATAATTTTTCACCTAGAATAAATAATTTTTAACATCTTTCCCTATGTGATGAAATTATTTTCAGAAATATTTATGAAATTAAAATGTTGGTTATGCAGACAGTGAAAACCTTCTTTTATTGAACCTTTCATAATAATCATACCAGTTACATGAATAAGAAAAAAACACAGTATAAGGCAGGGAAAACCCCACAATTATTTAGCCAATTATTTTGATATCTAGTTAACTGCTTGAACTTGGATTCTCCAGTTACAAGCTGGTATATTATATTATTTTATGTAGTGAATTTCCCATTAACTAATAAGTGAATTTTTTAAAAGTAAAACTGAACATTTCCAAAGAGTACAATGTAAGTAACTACTGTAAAATCACTGGTTGGTTTTATTGTCTTTTATGTTCTTTAGTTTTTTTAAACATTTAACAATTTTTAAAAAATAAGTTTTAATATCATAAATCTTGCTCAAATTTAGTAAAATATCTTGAGTGTGAACTAAAATTTGTGCTTACTAAACAAAAATATTACACCTTGCCATTTATACTATATTTCACTGTTTTAAATTTTAAACACAAATACTGAAAGGTCGCATCAAATGACAGAATGGAGTAACTCTGGTTCTTTCTCTTGGTGTTTACAGTCACTGTGCTTCCTTTGTTTATTCTGAATCTACTATTTAAATGCAGAAGAACGTAGTACCACAGGGTTGGAGAAGCCAACAGCATCCTGAGAAAGTGTTAGAATAAGAACTTCAAGTTGAGCAGCATCCAAGTTTAACAAATATGTAAACTTCTTTTGAAACAGATGCATGTGGCTGAATCTGCATGTGTGGGGCCTGCTTTTACTGGAGGTGTCCTGATGAACTTCCATGTAGAAGCAGTTTATCTGAGAATACATAATAAGAATCTGATAATTAGAAGCTTACATACATCTTCTTTAAATTCAGCTCTAGCTACAGCAATTTTATTATTATTATTATTAGAATGTAGGCCAACCACTAAGGGTACCTGACCCTAAACCAGGGGAAGTGAGGACCAGCTAGGGGCTCAAACTTCACCTGCACATAAACTACTTATGTACCTAATCCTGCCTTGTACCCCACATCTTTGCAATAAAATAAAAAAGAATGTGGCCAACAAAAGATTTTTTCAGGAAGGAATGCTGTATCACTGACATTGATTAGCATTGCTGGCACATGGTGGTAATAAAAAGCAGATTGATTTTTAGTCTGTGTTATGATTGCTTATACATTCTCTACAGACCAATCATGCCTTCGTTGCCTGCTCCTGCAGTGGAGTGCTCCCACCAGCCCCTGCTTGGTATGTCACCAGTTCGTTGTTTATTGTTGTCTCATACCCTTGCTGTGCATCACCATCCCACATTTGCTCCCTGAGGACAGGGGCCTTTGTTTTGTTCAATGATGTACTCCATCTAGAATAATGCTTGGTGTCTAGTAGATGCTCAGTAAATGTTTGTTGAATGAACAAATGAATGAATGAAGCTTGAGGGCAGAGGCTTTCCTTCTGTGTTTTTCTTCCCATCTTGTTTTTCTTCCCATAAGAGGGATCAGTACATGGTACTTTGTTAATATTAACTCACTGACTTAAGTGCTCGGTATAGGGTCTCTTTTCTTTGGATCCTTGCATTTCCATATGAATTTTAGAATTAGTTTGCCAGTTTTTTTTCTTTTTAATTTTTTTTTCTAATCATCAATATTCCATGTAAACTATTTGTTTTTTTTAATTTCGGAATTTTGATTGGGATTGGATAGAGCAAGTTGGGGAGAATTAACATCTATTTAGTTTCCTGTTGCTGCTGTGACAAACTGCCACAAACTTGATTCAAAACAACACAGACTTTTTAGCTTGCAGTTCTAGAGGTAAGAAGTTTGAAATGGGCTTTATGGGACTAAAATCCAGGTGTCGGCAGGACTGTATTTCTTCTGGAGGCTCGAGGATTCATTTCTTGTCTTGTCCAACATGTAGAGGCTGATTCCTTAGCTTATCCCAGCCTTTTGTCTTCAATGCCAGCAGTCACGTGGTCTTTTCTGACTCTTTCTGACTCTGTCTTTCCTTTGTAAGGACCCTTGTGATTACAGGATGTTCACCTGTGTAACCCAGAACAATCTCCCCATCTCAAAATCCTTAACTTATTCACACATGCAAAATCCCTTTTGCTATGTTAGATAACATATTTACAGTCCAGATATTAGGACATTGATATCTTTGCAGGACAGTTATTCTGCCCACCACAGCATCTTAAAAAATGTTAAATCTTCCTATCTGTGAACAAAGTATATCTCTCCACATGTTTACATGTTCTTAAATTTCTCTCAGTTTTCAAAGTGCTGGTCTTTCACTTCTTCTGTCATATTTATCCTTAAATATTTCATAATTTTGACACTATTGTAAATTTTGTTTTCAAAGTGCTGATCTTTCACTTCTGTCATATTTATCCTTAAAAATTTTATAATTTTGACACTATTGTAAATTTTGATGCTTTTAAAATTTCAAGTTCTTTACTATAATATATAAATTCAATTGTTTTTCATTTATTGATCCATAAATTTTTAAAATTTCAATAGCTCTGGGGGCAAAAATGGTTTTGGTTACATGGATGCATAGTATAATGGCAAAGAAGTCTGGGCTTTAAGTATACCCACCACCCCCACCTGTGCACACTGTACCCAATAGGTGATTTTTCATTCCTTCTCTCCATCCCTCCCTCCCCCTTCTGAGTCTCCAATGCCATTCTTGATGGCTTTGCAGAGCTTAAGTTTAGCTCCCACATATGAGTGAGAACATGCAGTGTTTGATTTTCTGTTCCTGCGTTAGTTCACTTGGGAAGTGTTTTCCAATTTCATCCAAGTTGCTGCAAAAGATATTATTTTATTCTTTTTTATAACTGAATAGTATTCCATGGTGTGTGTGTGTGTGTGTGTGTGTGTGTGTGTGTGTGTGTGTGTATCACATTTTCATTATCCTCTGGACAGTTGATGGATATTGGTTGATTCCACATCTTTGCAAGTGTGAATTGTGCTATGATAAACTTCAAATGCAGGTGTCTTTTTTGTGTAATGACATCTGTTCCTTTGGGTAGATACCAAGTAGTGGAACTTTTAGTTCTTTGAGAAATCTCCATAATGATTTCCATAGAGATTTTACTAATTTACACTCCTATCAACAGTGTGTAAGTGTTCCCTTTTCACCACATCCTCACCAATATCTATTTTTTTTTTTTAAACATAATGGCCATTCTGACTGGTTTAAGGTGGCATCTCATTGTTGTTTTAATTTGCGTTTCCCTGATAATTAGTGATGTTGAGCATTTTTTTCATATGTTTGTTGGTCATTTATATATCTTCTTTATAGAGATGTCTGTTTATGTCATTTGCCTATTTGCTTTTGGGGTCTTAGCCATAAATTCTTTGCCTAGGCCAATGTCCAGAAGAATTTTTCCTATGTTTTCTTCTAGAATTTTTATGGTTTCAGGTCTGACATTAAAGTCTTTAATCCATCTTGAGTTAACTTTTTATATGGTGTGAGGTAGGAGTCAAGTTTCATTTTTCAGCATGTAGCCACCCAGTTTTCCCGACACTATTTGTTGAATAGGGTCTCCTTTCTCCTGTGTATATTTTTGTCTCCTTTGTTAAAGATCAGTTGGCTGTAGGTATTGGATTTATTTCTGGATTCTCTATTCTGTTCCATTGGTCCCTGTGTCTAGTCTTGTACCAGTACCATTCAGTTATGGTTACAATAGTCTTATAGTATAATTTGAAGTTAGGTAATTTGTCCAGCTTTGTTCTTTTTGCTTAGGCTTTCTCTGCCTCTTTTTTTTTTTTTTTTTTGGCTCCATATGAATTTTAGGACTGTTTTTTCTAATTCTGTGGAAAATGACGTTGATATTTTGATAGGGCTTGCACTGAATCTGTAGATTGCTTTGGATAATATGGTCATTTTAGCAATGTTAATTCTTCCAATTCATGAGCATGGGATGTTTTTCCATTTGTGTCCTCTAGAATTTCTTTCATCTGTGTTTGTAGAGATCTTTTACCTCCTTGGTTAAATGTATTCCTAGGAATTCCTAGGTATTTTAGCTTTCTGACTGCTATTGTAAATGGATATGAGTTCTTTTTTTGATTCTCAGCTTGGTTGCTATTGTTATATAGCAGTGCTGCTGATTTATGTGTGTTGATTTTGTAGCCTGAGACTTTGGTGAATTCATTTATTAAGTCCAGGATTCTTTTGATTCTTTAAGATTCTCTAGGTGTAAGATAATATCAACAGCATATAGAGAGTTTGATTTCTTCTTTCCCAACTTGGACATACTTTATTTCTCTCTTTGGCCTGATTGCTCTGTGTGGACTTCCTCATTTATTGATCTTGTATTCTGCAACTTTTCTAAAATTCACTTATTCTAGTAAAATGAATTGAATTTTCTACGTAGACGAACATGTTGTCTGTGAATAAAGACAGTTTACTTCTTCCTTTCCACTCTTGGTGGTGTTTTTTTTTCCCTGTCTGATTACAGTGGTTAGAACCTCCTATAACAATATAGAATAGGAGTGGTGAGAATCTTGTCTATTTTCTTATCTTAAGGAGGAAGCTGTTGGTATGAAGTTAACTGTAGGCTTTTTATAGATGCCCTTTATCAGCTTGAGGAAGTTCCTTCTATTCCTGGTTTGCTGACTTTTAAAATCAGGATTGGATGTTGGGTTTTGTCAAGTGCTTTCTCTATATTTTCTCATCTACTGAGATGATCATATGGTTTTTCTTTTTTAATTTTGTTAACATGGTGAATTACATTGAGTTCACAATACTTCTAATTTTTCTTTTAATTTCTTATTTACCCATGGGTCATTTAGAAGTGTGTTATTTAGTTTGAAAATATTTGGAGGATTTTTCAGAGATCTTTCTGTTATTGATTTCTAATTTAATTTGTGCTCAGAGAACATACTTTTAAAACCAAGACTTGATATATGGACCAGGATATGATCTGTCTTTGTGAACACTTGAGAAGAATGTGTGTTATGCTGGTGTTGGGTGGAGTGTTCTATAAATGTCAGCCATGTTGGTTGACAGCGTTGTTCAAGTCTAATATGTACTTGCTGATTTTCTATGTACTTGTTCTATCAATTATTGAGAGAGGGGTATTAAAATCTGACTATAATCTGAACTTGTCTATTTCTCCTTAAAGTTCCATCAGTTATTGTTCCATGTATTTTTAAACCCTGCTCTTGGAGGCATAAATGTTTAGGATGATTGTGTTACTAATTGACTTGTCTTTCATTATGAAGTGACCTTCTTTATATCTTTTGATATTCTTGTCTAATATTACTATAGCCACTCCAGCTATCTTTTGACTAGCATTAGCATGGTGTATATTTTTTCTATCCTTTTTTAAAAAATCTGTTCATGGTTTTTATATTTAAAGTGCATTTCTTGTAGGTAGCATATGTCTTGTCTTTTTATCCAACCCGACAACCTCTGCTTTGAATTGAGATGTTTAAACTATTTATGTTTAATATGATTATTGATAGGGTTAGGTTTAAGTCTGTTATCTTGCTGTTTGTTTCATATTTTTCCATTTGTTTAATTTTGATCCTATCTTCTTTTGGATTAATTGAATATTATATATAATTTCACTTATCAGCTATCTCTTAAAGATCTTTAAATAATAAAAGCATTCATATGTATCCACCCATGTCATTACTGTTTCCAGTGCTCTTCATTCCTTTGTGCAGATCCTAGTTTTCATCTGGGATCTTTTTCCTTCTGCCTGAAGGACTTCCTTTAACATTTCTTTTGGTGCAGGCCTGCTGGTGATGAATTATTTCTGAAAATGTCTTCATTTCCTTTGAAAATTGTACATTTTAATCTGGTGCCTTTATTTGGAATTTTGTATTCACGTATCCACTCAACAAAACAGGGTGCCTCTAATGTAGCCGTCATTATTCTAGGCAATTGAATATACCACAGTGACCAAAAGAGAAAAAAAAAGCAAACCTCTATCTTCATGGAGTTTGAATTCTGTTCAGGGTACACAGATAACAAATAAGTAAATATAAGGTAGCAAAACAAGTGGTGAGAGTTATGAAGAAAAATAAAACTGGAGAAGGGAATAGGAGCAGGGTGGTTTGGGAGATAGGGAGCAGTCTTAGTAGGATGGCTAGAAAAAGTCTGACCTAAAAGGATGACATTTAAGCAAAGATGAAGAGTGAGTCATGCAGATATCTGGGAGAAGGGAATTTCAGATAGATCAGCAGTTGTAAAGGCCCTGAGGTTTATCACCACCATGTGGGTTCAGGGAGCAGCAAGGGGGACCATGTGACAGAGCAGAGTAGGGGAGAGAACTGAGAGGCAGGGGAGGGCCAGACCCCGAAGCGCCTTGCAGGAGTCTCTTCAGGAGGCACAGAGCTGCCGTGGGGCTCTGAGCTGGAGGTGACATGATCTGACTTGGGTTCTGAAAGGATCACTCTGGCCACTGTATTGAGAATAAACTGTGAGTTGGAGGGGTGAAACAAGAACAGAAATAGGTAAGCCAGTTAGGAAGTTGTGATAATAATCCAATGAGAGATGATGGTAACTTAGACGAGACCTGTAGGAAGAGGTTGGATCTTGGATATTTTGAAGGTAGACATGAAGGATGATTTGGATATGGGCATGAGAAAAGAAGAGGAGTTAAGAATGAGTCTATATTTTGGCCTAAAGAAATGGAAGGATGGAATTACTCTCTGAGGTGAAAAACTGTGGGAGTCAAGCATCTACAACAGCCTAGCTCATGGTGGGTACTTGATAAATATTGAATGAGTAATGAATGAGTGAGAAGATTGGGAGTTCAAGGTAGGTAGACCTTTACGTGGAGCTGTTAGTTGGGCAATTAGATGTAACAGTTTGGAGGGCAGGAAAGAAGTCTAAATTGGAACTCTTTTGGAAGTCATTGGCTATCACTTGAAAAAAGTATGAAATAATTTGGGAAGAATTGATATCCTTATAATGATGGTTTCTATCCAACAAAAGACAGATATAAGAATGTCTGTAACAGCATTATTTGTAGTAGACCTAAACTGAAGACAAGAATTCATCAACAAAAATAAATGAAGAAATAAATTGTGGTTTAATCATAGAATGGTATTCTACAGTAATAAAAATGAATATGCATGCAACAACATTGAAACATAATAATCTTTCTGTATTCTTCCATTTATGTAAATAACACTAAACTATGGTGTCAGAAGTCAGAATGGAGATTATTTTAGTGGAGGAGGAAATAGGTAGTGATTGGAAAACAGGAAGCACTAGAAGAATGTTCTGGAAATCTGGTAGTGTTCTGTTTCTTCACCTGAGTGAGGATGATGTGTTTGCTTTGTCATCGTTGATTGAATTGTTTATTTATATTTTGGATACTTTTTGATATGAAAGTTGCATTTTAAAAAACCTGTCATGTTAACATATTGCCATCCAAATAATTTATTGACTAGACTCTAGTTTTGAAAGCTGTGCTTGGCTCCGAGCTAGCCTTCTGGTTCTAACTGCTCATGACACATACAAGATAATGCATTTAAACTATGGTGGAAAGAGTGCTGTGCAAGTGATGAGTTCTGAATACCGGGGAAGACACAGAAGTACAACACAGGAAGGAATCAGGACAGGGCTTTGCATATCCTTCCTGACATCTAAAATGTTCGATTTCAAAGTTTGGAATTTAAAATGAATTAGAGAAAACTCAGTAGGAAATCTTGAATTTACATATAGCATTAAAGCTTCAAAGCCTCTGTATAAAACTATAAGTACATTATTTCTCAATAGAACACAGTAACCTTATAGAAATATACCTGAGTTGAATTATTTATGTATTCATTTTTTTTTAACTTGGAGCATTAAGGTGAATCTATAGTTTATCTTATTAGTCATACAAGGATGTTTACCTTACAGTGTTTGTTAATGATATTAAAGTCATGTGTATATTATAGTCACTTAAGATGCAAATCCCACTTTAAAAAAAAATTTTTATTTTAAAGATGTGGGATACAATTCAGGGGAAAGCCCACTCTGAATGTATCTATCAGCCATGACATTTTGATTTCATTGCTTCAATTCCTCACCACTTCTCACAGATGGGGCTATTTGTTAGACCATATCTAGCAAGATAAAATATGATGGGGATAAATCCAAGGTCCTGTATTTAGGTCCAAGATGATGAAAAGGAAAAAATGATTTACCAGCATAGATGATGAAATTTCAGGAGTTTTTATTAATTTAAATCAAACTCTTCAGTGAGACCACCCCCCTTAAAAGGTTAATATATACTTAATGGCCTGTAATTCTGGCTACTCGGAAGGCTGAGGCGGAAGGATTGCCGGAGCCCAGCAGGT
>NW_007066145.1:129902-160487 GCF_000164805.1 Carlito syrichta | reverse complement strand
ACTTAATGGTACAATGTTTGCTATATGGGAATGGGTTACCTGAGACCCAATCCCTACCACTATCCACTCTGTCTAGGTAACAAACATGCATTTGCACCCTCTGAATCTAAGATTTACAAAAAAGGTTAATGTGAGTGTAGGCTGCACTACTGCAAGTGATGGGAGATAATTAAACTACTTCAAGAGGATTACAGTAAGTTTGTGGCACCATATTTGAAGGGTGACATCATCAAATTAGAGGGAAGCTCCAGATTTTGAGAGGTTATAGCAAATGGGTTATATGGCTGGAGAAACTGGGTCTCTGAAGTCTTACAGTAACCCTGTAAGGCATTATCTTTGCTTTACACAGAAAGGAAACTGAGACTTGGAGAGAATAGATTATTTATTAAAATATAACTTGAGGCTGTGTGTGGGGGCTCATGCCTGTAATCCCAGTACTTTTGGCGAGAGGATTGCCTGAGCCCAGGAGTTTGAGACCAACCTGGGCAACATGGCAAGACCTCGTGTCTGCAATAAAAAAAAAATTGAACAGATGTGGTGCACTCCTGTAGTCCTAGGTACTTGGAAGGCTGAGGCAGAAGGGTCTCCTGAGCCCCGCAGGTCAAGGCTGTGGTAGCTGTGATTGTGCCACTGCACTCTAGTCTGGGTGATAGAGGGAGATTCCAACTCAAAAAATAAAACAAAAATAAAATATAACTAAAATGTGTTTGGTTCAGGACTCACATCTCATGATTCTTAATCTGGTATTCTTTTTGCTTCAAAATACTAGATTTTAATTTCATTTTTAAAAAGCCTGGCCTTGTTAGCATATATATATATGGAGAGAGAGAGAGAGAGAGAGAGAGAGAGACAGAGACAGAGATAGAGACAGACAGAGAGATAATGAGAACATTCAGGGTGGAAAGATCAATATGAGAAAATAGTTTGGTTATCAGAATTACAAGTTTATCAATATTACAGAAATGTATTGTCTTTTACATTTTTTTTCCTTTTTTCAAGGTTTTTGACTCCAGTGAAGAATCTGGGTATCTTGTTCTCACCATAGTTATATCAGGTCATTTCTTCATTTCCCAAGGACAGACACTACTGGTAGGTTTAATGCATAATAGTTTAATATGCAGATATATTTTTTATCTTCTCAGCTTTACATGAATTTTTGTATTCTCAGGTATCTTTAGTGTCACTGAAATTCATCAAGATCAATAAATTAAGCATTTATCAAAGGTGCTATACAGAAATGGGAAAATACAGAAACATACTGAATATTGCCTGCCCTAAAGAGGTTTAGGATTTTGTTGGGAGTCAAAGCGGATCAAAGGATTAAGATTAACCAGTATGATAAAGGATTCTTAATTGGGGAGATTGAGTTGAAGACAAGGCTAGATTTATGGAGATGAGGGTGGAAGGTTTTCCAGGTAGGGAACACAGCATATGCAGAGGGATAGATGTGAGGAATTGTAAAGAAAAGCATGCTGGTATTAATTAATAGTACCTGCCATAAAACTCTGATTTTTATAAAGATCATGTGTTCTTTGTTCTAAATATACATGTACATTTTAGGAAATTTTGGACTGAAGAAATATGTAAAGGAGAAAATATGAACCACTTTGCTTGAAAGTTTAGATTTTATTTTGCATATGGAAACAAAATAAATGAAGAAACGAGTCAGTTTATTAACTTCCAGTCAAAGAAATTGTATCAGAAAGGAATTATAACAAAAGGTTACTATATAATTTTGCTGTGAATAATGTCTATATTCGCATAAATTCATACAACAAATGTTTACTGAATATATGGGTGTAACTTATTTAATAAATATTTATTGAGTAGTATATGCTAGGCATTTTTGGGGGATGCTAGGAATATAGCAGTGAATGGCAAAGACGAAAATTCCTGTCATCATGGAATATCATCATTCTAGTAGGGAGAAACAGCAGTAAACAAATAAGTAGGCCAAGTTCATTTAAGCGACATTAACTTTCAGTGAACCCTTGCATGTTCATTTGTAATATAATGCTAGGATCCATCCCACGTGTGTAGTATTTGTCTCCCCAAATAAATGAAATGTAGCCTCTTCGTTGAACGTGAGACAACCCTCAGAGTCATCTTTGTGTTCCCTGCGACCTTTAAAACTGCAGCATGAATTGCACTGTTTTGCTTTATCTGCCAGGCAGGACCTCCATCAGTTGCCAGAGGTCAGGTTTCTTTAGCTGCCAGTGAGTACTTCAGCTGGCCAGCTGAGAGATGCTGAGTGCATGGTTAGATCACCCTGTCAACATCATGGGTCTTTGCTGAATGATGACAGTAATACAGTTTGGCTTCCTCAGACATAGGGGCCACCCCATACCTAGTCTCTGCTCCATCTCTTTGCACCAGTGGTAAATACTGTTAACAAATTGGTAGAATCTCCTTTGTATCATACATGCAATGATGTTTGCACTGCAGTGACAAAACCAAGTTTGTCAAGTCCCAAGATATCCTCTGCTGAGAAATATAAGGGTAACTCTACAATTTGGTGTACGTTGCAAGTCAGGCGCCTCATGATGACATTTCAGTCAAGGGAGGACCACACATTCGATGGTGGTCCTGTTCAATTGTAGTGGAGGTGAAAAATTCCTATTGCTTGGTGATATAAGAAAGGAAGAAAGAAAGAAAGAAGGAAGGAAGGAAGGAGGGAAGGAAGGAAGGAAGAAATGTGTGCATTTGTGTCTTCATTTTTAATGAAAAACTTTAAAAAGTAAAAAAATAAAAACTTGTTGAAATACAAAGAATATCTTGTATATATTTTAAGCTATTATTACAAGACAGTCAAAAAGTTTTTAAAAAAATTTAAACATTTATGAAGTAGCAATGTTATTGTAAGCTAAGGTTGATTTAGTATTGAAGAAAGAGAAATACTTTTAATAAATGTCGTGTAGCCTGAGTGTCCAGTGTTGATAAAGTTTGCTGTACTGAACAGAAATGTCCTAGGCCTTCACGTTCACGTACCGCTCACTCACCAAGAGCAACTTCCACTCCTGCAAGCTCTGTTCATAAGTGCACTATACAAGCATACCATTTTTTATCTTAAAAAAAAAATTTTAGAGTACAGGTCTCACTCTCTTGCCCAGGCTGGAGGGCAGTAGCATGATGATAGCTCACTGCAGCCTCTTGGGCTTATGTGATCCTCCCACCTCAGCCTCCTGAGTAGCCAGGACTGCAGGAGCCTGCTACCACATCTGGTTAATCTTTAAAAAATTTTAGAGACAGGATCATGCTATGTTTCTCAAGCTGATCTTGAACTCTTGAGTCAGCCTCCCGAGTTGCTGGGATTACAGGCATGAACCACTATGCTTGACTGCATTTTTGATCTTTTATACCACATTGGTACTGTGCCTTTTTTATGTTTAGGTATATTTAGATATACAAATACTTAATCATTGTGCCACAGTTGCCTACAGTTTTCAGTACAGTAACATGCTGTTTAGGCTTGTAGCCCAGGAGCGATAGGCTGCACCATCTAGACTAGGTGGTAGGAGACTCAGCCATCTAGGCTGGTATGAGTGCACGCTAGGACATTACGCTGCTATTACAAAACAGTCAAAAAGTTTTTAAAAAAATTTAAACATTTATGAAGTAAAAATGTTTCCATAAGCTAAAGTTAATTTATTATTAAAGAGAAATATTTTTTATAAATGTTGTGTAGCCTAAGTGATGAAATTGCCTAATGGCAGTTCCTTAGAACATGTCCCCATTGTTAAGCGATGCATTGCTGTGATATATAAAACTTTAGATATTGAGTAATATTTTTTAATTTCTTAAAATATTTTTCAAAAAGCACTTTTATTGAGATACATATAATTACATAGAATAGAATTCACTAATTTTAAGAGTTCAATTTGACGTGTTTTGATAAATGTGTGTGGTTCTGTAACCATCACCACAACAATGATACAGAACATTTCAGTCAACCCAGAATGTTTCCCTGTGACCCTTCGCAGTCAGTCCCCTCTCCTCCTCTTAGCACCCAGCAATCACTGATCTGCTTTCTGACACCATAGTTTTCCCCTTTTCCTTCCTTCCTTCCTTCCTTCCTTCCTTCCTTCCTTCCTTCCTTCCTTCCTTCCTTCCTTCCTTCCTTCCTTCCTTCCCCCCCCTTGTATCGAGGGCTGACTTTCAATAGATTGCTAGAGAGGGAACTGCTGTGCTATGTAGGAAACCCCAACCCAGAAGCAGGTCATCTACAAATGGTTAAGGCCAGGTTCCCCATGAACATGCGGTGCATGATGGGTGAGGGGATGCCTACCCAGTGTCCCAGGACCAGGGACTCCCCGCACCTGACCCCAGTTCTGACGCTAGGCGTGGGATGCCCCGCCACCAGGACAGGGCAGTTTTCCCCTTTTTCAATTGACAGATAAAATTGTATTTACTTACTGTGTATGGAATATTGTTTTGAAGTGGATGTACATTGTGGAATGACTAAATCTAGCTAATTAACATGTGCCCTACCTCATGGTTTTGCCTTTTCTAAAGTTCATGTAATGGAATTGTGTTCATGTAATTCTTTGTTTCTGGCTTCTTCCATTTAGCCTAATGATTTTCAGATTCATTCATGTTGTTGCATATTATCAGTAGTTCATTTCTTTTCATAACTGAACACTATTCCATTGCCTGAATAAAACTAACTTGCTTATCCCATTTAACTTTTGATAGATATTTGAGTTGTTTCCATGTTTTGGCTATTGTGAATAACCCTGCTAAACATTTGTATACAAGCCTTTGTGTAGGCACGTTTTCGATTTTCTTTAATGCCCAACAAAGGAACTGCTGAGTCATTTGGTGTGTCTGTGTTTAACTTATACGAAACTGCAAAACTGTTTTTCAAAGTTGCATTCGCCTAAGCAATGCATGAGGGTTCCAGATATTCCACATCCTCACCAACACTTGGTGTTGTCAGTCTTTTTAATTTTAACTATCCTGGTGAGTATGTAGTGGTATCTATGGTGGTTTTACTTTGCATTTGTTGAATAGCTAGTGATGTTGTGCATCTTTTTTATGTGTTTATTTGCCATTTATACAAGGGAGACCTAGAAAAAAAATGGAATTATTTTTTGGAGGGTAGGCCTCTTGTAGTTCAGGCCTCCCCTGCTAGGTAAGTGTTCTAGGAATCCATTGGTATCAGTAGACCAGCTAGTGTTGTTGTAAGAGGCTGCATTCGGCTTCAGTGAATTTTTCTGGAGAATTTTTTCAACGCATTTGCCCATTTCATGATGGGTGATTTACGAGCGCATGTGCCCACACCCTGTTGAGTGTTCAGCAGTTTTTAATGAAAAGTGGAATGACCCTCATTCCCCATCCTCCCTATTCACCTTATCTTACCCCAAGTGACTTTTTTTTTGTTTCCTGGATGAAAAAAGTTCTCAAAGGGAAATGTTTTGCCAATGTGGAAGAGGTGAAACAAAAAAATGGCAGAAGCACTAAAAGGCATCTAAATGAATGAATTCATAAAATGTCCTGATCAGTGGAAAAAGCATCTCAATAGCTGTATTGCATCAAACAGAGGGGACTTTGAAGGCGACTGAAGTTTGAGCATGTAAGAATAAATACACAATTTTTTATAAATAAATTCTGGGTTTTTGTGATTCCCCCTCATGTCTCATTGATGAATGTCTGTTCATGCCTTTTAACTATTTTTAATTGCCTTATTCTGTTTAGATTATAAGAGGTTTTCTTCTGGTTATAGTTCTTTTATCAGAAGTATATTCTGTAAATATTTCTCTCAGTTTGTGGCTTATATTTTCATTTCTTAGTGTCTTTTGAAGAGCAGAAGTTTAAAATTTTGAAGTGCATTTTTTTTCCTTATAGTTCTTCCTTTTTGGATACTACTTAGGAAATTTTTACCTACCCCCAAATTGCAAAGATTTTAAAAAGTATTTTCTTCTAGAAGTTTTATAGTTTTAGCTCTTACACTTAGGCCTATGGTCCATTCTCCATAATTAAAGCAATGTGGTATTGATTAAAAATCACTATATTATGGACTATAATAATGGATCTTAGGGAATTTGCTTCTGGAACCACTGAATTAATTTTTAATATATGATGAAAGTTAAGAGTTTTGGTTTTTCTTTTTGCATTTAGATATCAATTGTCTTAGCACCATTTATTGAAAACACTAGCTTTTCCTCATTGAATTACCTTTGCACCTTTGTTGAAAATCAGTTTGCTAAGTATGTGTTGGTCTGTTACCAGACTCCTGTTCTGTTCTTTTGACTGATATGTCTATACTTACTCCAATAACACACTTCCACTTTGTTGTAATTTTTGAAATCAGGTAGTATAATTTCTTCAACTATGTACTTTTTCAAAGTTATTTTGGCTATTCTAGGTCAATTGCCTTTCCATATAACTTTTAGAATGATCTGTCCCACAAAAAAAGCTTGCTGGGGTTTGGCTGGGACTGCTTTGAGTCTATAAATCAATTTGGGGAGAATTGACTTCTTGCTGTTGCATCTTCCAACCCTTGAGCACATTTTCACTCTCCATTTATTTGTATCTTCTTTAACTTCCCTCATCATTGTAGTTTTCACAATATGGGTCTTACACACAGTTTGCTAAATTTATCCACAAGTATTTCATGTATTTTATGTTATTGTAAGTAGGATTTAAAATTTTAATATCTAATAGTTTGTTGCTAGTGCATGGAAACACAATTGATGCTTAAATATTGACCTTGTATTTGAGATCTTGCTGAACTCATACATTAGTTCCATAGCATTTTTGTAGATTCCTTAGGATTTTTTACATAGGTGACCTGTTATCTGCAAATCAGGACGGTTTTACAGACTTCCTTCCAACTGACATACTCTCCCCTCCCCTCTCCCCTCTTTCCCCAAATCACGCTGGCTAGGATGTCCTTTACAATGTTCAATAGCAATGGTGAGAGATGAGATCCTTGCCTTGATCCCGAACATGGGGTAAAGCATCTAGAATTTTCCCCATTAAATATCATGTTCATTGTAGATGTTTTTGCGGATACAGTTTGTGAGACTGAAGAAGTTCCTTTTTATTTGTAGTTTGCTGAGAGTTTTTTTCCTTTGAGCTTCTGATTATTTATTTTTAAATAAAAATTGTATATATATTTAAGGTGTCCAACATGATGGTATACATTGTAAAATGACTTTTGTAGTCCAGCTAATTAACATACTATCATTTTGTGTCTGTGTAGTGAGAACACTTAGGATTTAATCTTTTAGCAAATTTCAAGTATACAATAGTGTTATTAACTATAGCTACCATGCTGTACCTTAGATCTGTGGACTTTCTTTATCCTACATAACTGAAGCTTTGTACCCTTTTACCAATATCTCCCCCATTTCTCCCACACCCCCCTGTCCTGCCCCTGGTAACCACCATTTGGTTCTCTGCTTCTATGAATTTGATTCTTTCGGATTCTACATTGTAAGGGAGATTACGCAACATCTTTCATTTTGTGCCTGACTTATTTAACTTAGCCTAATGTGCCCCAGATTTATCCATGTTGTTGAAAATGGCAGAATTCTGTATTTTTAAAGGCTAAATTGTATGCCATTGTGTGTGTGTTTTGTGTGTATGTGAGTGTGTCACAATTTCTTTATCCATTTATCCTACTATGGATACTTAGGCTGTTTCTACATCTTGGTTATTGTGAATAATGCCGCAGTGAATGTGGAGTACAGATATCTATTCAAGATACTAGTTTTATATCCTTTGGATATCTACCCAGTAATGGGATTGCTGGATCATACGGTAGTTCTATTTTACATCTTTTGAGGAACCTCCATACTGTTTTCCATAATGGCTGTTCCAATTTCTGTCCCCACCATTAGTGTGCAACCGTTCTCCTTTCTCCATGTCGTTGCCCACACTTGTTATCTTTCGTCTCTTGTAGCAACCATCCTAAGATGTATGAGGTGATATCTCTCGAGGGATTGAGTTGCATTTCCCTGGTTAGTAATGTTGAGCACTTTTTCATACACCTGTTGGCAATTTTTATGTCATCTTTGGAAAAGTGTCTATTTAGTCCTTTGTCAATTTTTAATTTTTGCTATTTAGTTACTTGAATTCCTCACATGTATCAGATATTAACCTCTCATCAAAAGGCATTCTGTACACTGCCTTTTCATTGTGTTGATTACTCCCTTAGCTATCATTTGCTGAGTGTTTAATCATGGACAGGAGTTGAATTTTGTTGAATGCTTTCCTTCATCTATAGAGATGGTTTCTATTTCTTAGTTCTATTAACATAATAAAATTTAAGAATATTCAGTTCTTACCAAGTCAAATATTGTAGAAATATTTGATTATAAAAATTACGTACGTGTATAAGTATGCTAAAATAAGACTACATATTTAAAATATATTTTGCCCCCTAAATTAAACAACAACTTTCATCAGTTCATACAGTTTATTCACTTTTTAGGTCCCACAGAAGCCAACATATAGATGAGAGAACACATTTGGATTATAACATATTTCAGCTGTAATTTCATGTTGGCATTATATATACACACCCTATCCCTACAGACTAATCTGGATCGTGATGTATTTTTAGAACTTTTCTCATAAAAGGTAAGGACAAGATGGCCATGGAAAGTTTTAGCCACTTCTCTCTTAGTGCAAGAATTCAATTGCTGGCATGAATTAAAATGTGCTATATTTATACTCTCAAAGTTTTGTGGAAACTGCAAAACCCTCCAAAAGATAGTCATTTCTTTCAGGGAAACTGCTGGTTATGGCCCAGTAACAGCTTCTTGCATGTAACATGTTTAAGTAGAAATCAAAACAAGTCAGCAAGGCTTTGGACTTTCTACTTGGTCCTGGGAGGCTATTTAAATTTAATTTTCCTTAAACTTCATAGGTCTCTGATTGCCATTCCCAGTGAGGTACATGAGAACTTAATGCTTCAGATTAAACCACATACATGTTGTCTAGTAATACCATAGTTTTCCATTTTTCTTGCTTACTTAGCATCTGCATTCAACTGGGGATGTCATTGTCAGAGGGCTCCATGCGGCTGTTCTATTGTCATTAATGTGGAAGGATTGGTATAACAAGAAGTCTGAGATACCTTACCCCCATTCTTGATCTACCTTGGACTTGGTTTCAACTGGCTTTCTCCTTCCAGTCTTGACATTTTGGCCTTTAAATAGCTTTGTTCTAATTGTGGTAAATGAACATAACATAAAATTTATCATCTTAACCTTTTCAAGTGTACGTGTCAATGACATTAATTACATTCACATCACGACAGTCCATCTGCAGAACTCTTCATCTTGCAAAACTAAAACTCTATACCCATTAAATAACTTCCCATTCCTCCCCTCCTCAGCCCTTGGCAACCACCATTCACTCTCTGTCTCTCTGAATTTGACTAGTCTTGGTACCTCATACACCTGTAATCATACAGTATTTGTCTTTTTCTGACTGATTTGTTTCACTTAGCATATTGTCTTCAAGGTTTCATCCCTGTTGTAGCATGTGTCATAGCTTCCTTCCTTTTTAGGCTGAATAATATTCCACTGCATGTATATATCACATTTTGTTTACTGATTTGTCTGCCATGGACACTGGAATTGATTCCACTTTTCACCTGTTGTGAACGATAATACTATGAACATGGGTGTACTATCTCTTTGAAACCCTGTTTTCAAAACGTCTTTTGGCTATGTACCTATAAGTAGAACTGCTGAATTGTATGGTAATGCTATGCTTAATTCTTTGAGGAATGTTTGCCACAGGGGCTGTACCCCACCAGCAATGCGCAAAAGGTTCCAGTTTCTCCATGTCCTCGCCAGTGCTTGTTATTTTCTGGATTTTTTAAAAAAAAATAGTATCCATCTTAACAAGTGTGAGGTGGTATCTCATTGTGGTTTTTATTTGCATTTCTCCAATTATGAGCAAGGTTGGGATTTTTTGTGGGGTTTTTGGCCATTTGTAATTCTTCTTTGGAGAAACGTCTATTCACTTTTCTTTATTTTTAAAACAGTCTTACAGAATGTATCGGTTTCCCTTGAGTGCCTCTGGTCTGACTTTGGAGGGGCTCTTTGGATTCCTCTGGTTTTGCTTTTTAGCTGCTGCTGCAACTTTTAAAGCTTTTTTCTTTTTTGCTTCTTCAGCTTTTGAGCCTTCTGGCCACCCAAATGCCCAGAGCCTTCCTGGTCGGGATGCAGCAATGCCTCTGCTGCCTGCCCAGCCCTCCTTGGCTGCTGCTCTCCTGGAGCACCTGACTACTGTCGGGAGGTGCATTCACCCGCCAGCGGCTGCCATCTTTTCTTATGTCGCAAACCCTTTTGTAAGAAGGTGGAATTAATAACTCCCCTGGAGATATTTTTCCAAATTTAAATCTGTATAATTGTAAATCTCTAAAGAGCCGCCTTTTATCAGCATCTTTTTTCTCAACCCCAGAGTTGCAGAAGCCAGCATTTCAAGTCAAGTTTCTAAATATATCCAAATAGGGGAAATTATTTCCCAGGACTTCAGCCTCTATTTCCAGCCACTCCTCTTTATCTCAGTTGGTTCTGATCCAACGTGAGTGTCTTCACTTAAATAAAATTATGCCTGAAACATAGAAGTTAAATGGCCTTGAGACAATTTTAATTCTCTTTGTTTGGGAAACATGGGTCATCCTGGCAATGATGGAGTTCATAGATTTTTGCTTTGTTTTAGTTTCCTTTTTATTTTTCACATTCAGCCCAAATATTTGTGCAAAAGGAATTGTCTTTCTCTTTACCAGTGAAAATGTTATATTCCTATTTAAGTGGACTCTGGAGCCTTCAAATGCTAATTTTAACCTGGGTAGTTAAAAAAAAAAAAAGTCCAAATCGTCTCAACTTCAGAATTTTTTGAAAGGAAAGATGTGGCACAAAACTTTGTGACAATTATTTGAGGTTCAAGGGGGTCCATGTGTGGGGCTGATGCATGGTGTATCACGTGCTGGTGAGGCTTGGGCTCCTGTTGAGCCCACCCCTGGGTGGGGAGCACGGTACCCGATGGGTGGTTTTTCACATCTTATCTCCCTGCCCTCCTTCCATCCCCGCTTTAGGAGACCCCAGTGCCTGTTTTGCCCTTTCTTATGCCTGGGTATGCCTAGTATTTAGCTCCCACTTATGAGTGAGAACATGCAGTATTCAGTTTTCTGCTTCTGTTTTAATTCATTTAGAATAATGGTCTCCAGTTGCCTCCACATTGCTGCAGATAATGTGCTTTTGTTCTTTTTCATGTCCGCTTTTGTTCTTTTTCATGTCCGCGTAGTATTTCATGTGAATGTGTACCACATTTTATTTATCCAGTCCACTGTTGATGGGCACCTAGGGTGTTTCCATGTTTTTGCTATTGTGAATAGTGTTGTGATAAACATACAAGTATCTTTTTGGTAGAATGATTCATGTTTCTTTGGGCATATATCCAGTAATGAGATTGCTGGGTCTATTGGTAAATCTGTTTTTAGTTATTTTGAGAAATCTCCAAACTACTGTCCATAGGGGTTAAAATAGCTTACATCCATACCAACAGTGTATATAAGTGTTCCCTTTTCTCTCCAGCCTTGCTAATATCTGTTGTTTTTTGACTGTTTAATAATAGTCAGCTGGATGCAATGGCTCATGCCTGTAATCCCAGCACTTTGGGAAGCCAAGACAAGAGGATTGTTTGAGCCCAGGAGTTCGAGACCAGCCTGGGTAATATAGCAAGAACTCAACTCTACAAACAAATTTAAAAATTAGCTGGGTGTAGTGGGGTGTCCCTGTAGTCCCAGATACTCAGGAGGCTGAGGAGGAAGGATCACTTGAGGCCTGGAGACTGGGGCTGTGGCGAGCCAAGATGGTGCCATTGCTCACAAGCCTGTGTGTCAGAGTGAGACCCCCAACTCTAAAAATAATAATAATAACAACAGAATGAGACCCTGACTCAAAAAATAATAGTAACAATGATAAAGGTCAATCTGACTGGTAAGATGGTATTTTATTGTGGTTTTCATTTGTGTTTCTCTGGCTAGTGATATTTAGCATTTTTCGTATGTTTGTTGTCTGCTAGCGCAAACTTTTAAGATCAAGTTATTCACAAAGTTAAACTCTTTAAATTAGAACCAGCCTTTTCTGTGTCGTGGAAGACAAAGCTCTTCATAGCTTTATCACCTTCTCCCACATTTGAAACTGCTGGCATTAATTTAAATTCACTTTTGAATGCTTTGTTATCTCACCTAAGAGAGAGCTGGGTTGGCAAGAGTTAAAGCATTTTACTGCTCTACGTCTATGCTGCCCTACATCGAAATAAACTTCAACTCTTATGCAATACTTGATTGCAAAGCTGCTGACTCCTCAACTGAGAAGCACATGGAGGCCCCCATCAGGCCTCCCTCATCTTCCTGGCTTTTCAACTCCCTTTGGGAATCTGCGGTGTGGAAAAACCAGTGAATTATGCCTTAGGCTACCTTGACTCTCCTTTTTAAACTTTCCCATTGGGCTCAACTTGTCAGGGAAGGGGTTCTTAGTCCATTTGTGCTGCTATAAAAATACCAGAGACTGGGTAATCTGTAAGCAATAGAAATTGATTTTCTACAGTTCTAGAGGCTGGGAAGTCCAAGATCAAGGCACAAGTAGAATTGTCTGAGTGTCTTTACTTCCAAAATGGTGCCTCATTGCTGCATCCTCCATAGGTGAGGAATGCTATGTCCTTACATAGTAGAAGAGCAGAAGACAATTAATCTACTTCCAGAAGCCCTTTTGTAAGGGTCCTAATCCCAGCTCATATGGGCTTTTGTTACAGCCTGACCAGGTTCTTATTCTTACTACCCAGTAAAACCAAGACTGATGCAACTGTTACAGTAGAGAAAGAGTTTAATATTGCAAAGCAGCTGAGTGAGGAGGGCAGGAGATATTTCTCAAATCTGCCTTCCCAAGAATTCAGAGACTAGGGTTTTTCAAGGGAATTTGGCATGCAGGGGGCTAGGAACTGCTGAATGACTGGGGAATTGAACCATGGTTGAGACTGTCTTTCTGTGCCAAATCAGTTTCTCGATGGAGTTCACAGGTCACTAGTCCAACTGGCATCAGAAGGTTTACCAAAAGGCAGAATCTGAAAAACATCTCAAACTTCAGTCTTAGGTTTATTTTATCCATAGGAGCAGTTGGGAAAATTGGGGAAGTTACACATCTGGTGAACACTGGAGGCTGGAGAGGGAATTCCTAGTGATGAAAGCCATTTTGGAAGTAGAGACACACTCTTTTAATCTTTACATGGCCAGGCTGAGAATATCAATCTCTCTCTCTCTCTCTCTCTCTCTCTCTCTTCTTCTGTCTCTCTGTCTCTCATTGGGGTCTTTCATTTGGATCTCACTCTGTCACCCAGGCTGGAGTGCAGTGGCATGATTATGGTGACCTCCTGAACCCAGGCTATTCTTCCACCTCAGGTTCCCAAGTAGCTGGGACTACAGGCATGCACCACCATGTCCAACTACATTTTTTTTTAAAGACTAGCTGTCTCTATGTTGCCTAGGTTGGTTTCAAACTCATCAGCTGAAGCAGTCCTCTTGCCTTCACCTCCCAAACTGCTGGGGTTACAGATGTGAGCCCCCACACCTGCCAATGCTTTCCTTTTGATTATAACTTTCATCTTTTTTTTTTTTTTTTTTTTGAGTTGGAGTCTCACTCTGTCGCCCAGACTGGAGTGCAGTGGCCGCTCCCGGCCACCACGGCCTCAACCTGCTGGGCTCTGGCAATCTTTCCACCTCAGCCTTCCTTCCGAGTAGCAGAACTACAGGCGCGTGCTACCACGCCCGGCTAGTTTTCGATTTATTGTAGAGATGAGGTCTCCCTAAGTTGCCCGGGCAGGTCTCGAACCCACGGGCTCAGGCAATCCACTTACCTCAGCCTCCCAAAGGCACAGGATTACAGGCTGAGCCACTGAGTCCGGCATAACTTTCATCTTTAACTCATTTATCTCTTCTTGCATTTTATTATAAGCAGTTAACAGAATGTATGCAACACCAAGAGCATTTTTCTCAGAGATTTCTTCTGGCTAATATTCTAGTTCATTGCTCTTCAGTTCTGCCTTCAAAAAGTAGTAGGGCAGAAATGCAATTCAGCCAAGTTCTTTGTCATTTTATAAGAAGAATGACCTTTCCTCTAGTTTCCAATAAGATGATATTATTTTCATCCAAGTCTTCATCCAAATGGTCTTTACGGCCCACATATGGTAGAAACAACATTCTATTCACAACCACTTAATCTCAATGACTGAGGCTTTCTCTGTAACTCTCCTCTTCTTCTGAATCACCAGAATCACCCTTAAAGCTCTGTTTACAGTAGTGTAGCATTTTTCTAGCATTCACTTCAAAATTGTTCCAGCCTCTACCCATGACCCAGTCCTAAGGCACCTTCCACATTTTCAGGTATTTGTTATAGCAACACCCAACTCTTGATACCAATTTCTGTTTTAGTTCATTTGTGCTGCTATAACAAAATACCACAGACTGAATAATTTATAAACAATAGAAATTTGTTTCTTACAGCTCTGGAAACTAGAAGATCCAGGTCAGGACACCAACAGGACTTGTGTCTGGTTAAGATTCTTCTCTGCTTCTGAGATGGCACCTTGTTGCTTTATCCTTTGGAGAGGAAGAATGCTGTGTCTTCATAGAAATAGCAGAAGAGAGTGGTCCCACTTTCTCAAACCATTTTATAAGGGCTCTAATCCCAGCTTATAACTAAATCACCTCTTAAAGGTCCCACCTCGTAATTCTGTTACTTTAGCAACTGAGTTTCAACATATGGATTTTGTGGGACACATTCAGACTAGGAATAGTGTGTGAACTCCACTCTTAAATAGCTACTCCAGAAAAAACTCTCTCAGCTCATCTGATCTTGCTGATGTCTACCCAAGCTTCCTCAGGCAGCAGTTCTCTTATTTGCCTTCCCAATATTCCTTCCACACTCTAACAGTGGTAGTGGTGTGTCTGTGTACATCTCACTTCTAATGCCAACTGTAGCACTTCAGGTGGTAGGAGAAAGTGCACTCAAACACTGGAGTATTTAAGTTTCCTGCGTAGTTGATAAAGGAAGTAGAGTCTAATTAGGAGTGAGGTGACTGTCCATGACTGGAATGTGTGTGGTGAATTTCAGCATAGATTTTACTAACCCCATTTTTTGATGACACTGGTTTTTGCCATGCTCCAGAAAAACTCACTTTTTGCTAGGTCGTAGCCATTATAGACTTGGGACTTAACATCTCCATTACAAAAGAATTTGCACTAACAGTCCACTTCTGGTTAAGGGAATGTTTGCAAGCATTGGATTCACATCTGCATCTTTTTCAAAGATGGAAAGCTGCCAGTGCTCAGATTTCATGAAAATCTTTTTTCAACATGCTTTTCAGCATTCTGGAAACCTGCGTGTTCTTCACATTTTCTGTTGAGATGCTGGGGTTTTGTTGCTGGTATTATTGGCATTATTTCTATAGAGTAAGAATATTAAATCTTCGAATATGTGTTGAGATATTTTTTCATTTGTCATTGACTTTTCTTAAATTGAGTTTTATTGAAGTACAACTTATATATAATGTACTCATTGAGTTCACTGATTTTCAGTGAATGAATACAACGGTATAAACCATCAAAATTGTGATATGAAAATTTCTTCCATGCCCCCCCCCAAAAAAAAAATTCCCTCATACACACCCAGCTTCATCTTCAGATAGCTACTTTCTGTCTGTCTGCTCTGTTTTCTGGCACTACAGATTATTTTTGCCTTTGCCAGAAATTGATATAAATGGAATTATATATGTGCTCTTTTGTGTCTGGCTTCTTTAAGTCAACATGATGTTTTGAGACTTGTCCACATTGTTGCGTGAATCATGTTCTTTTTTATTAGTATTTCATTTTATGGATGTTCAATTTGTTCATTCACTAACCTGTGGATGGATATTTTGGTTATTTCTATTTTGGGTCAGTTATGAATAAACTTACTGTGACTATTTATATATGTGTATATTATGTGTTGCCTTAATTTCTTCTGGGTAATGCCTAAGAGTAGAATTGCTGGTTGACACAAGTAAGTGAAAAACTTTACAAGAAACTTCTGTGCTGTTTTTGAAAGTGATTGTATGATTTTGCTTTCCCACCACCTTTGACAGCTCAAGTTGATCTGCATTCTTGCTAACAGTGATATTGTCAGTTTTTGTAATTTTAGTCATTCTAGTGTCTGTGTAGTGGTATGTCATCATCATTTACTTCTTGTTTTCTGGATGACTCTTGAAACATTTAAGAAATATTCTTATTGTCCATGTAAAGAAACAACATTTTCAGTATCCCAGAACCTCTCTCATGTTTCCTTCAAGTGACTACTATACACCTCTCTCCCCAAAGGCTAACAACCATTCTGACTTCTAATAGCATAGATTAGTTTTCCCTGTTTTTGTACTTAATATAAAATGAATAATACAGGATTCTTCTATGTCTGACTTCTTTCTCTCATTATTATATTTTGAGGACTTGCCCAAATTGTGTGCAGTTTCAGATTTTTCATTCTCATTTTTTGAATTTATCACAGTTTACTTCTCCATTGTATTGTTGATGGGTGTTGGGTAATTTCCAGTTTTTAACTATCAGTTTGTACTTCTGTGAACACTTCAGTCTGTGTCTTTTGGTGAACTCTTATATGTGTTTTTGTTGGGCATGTAACTAGGAGTGGAGTTGACGAGTTATAGGACAGTGCTCCTCACAGTTAAATGCATATATGAATTACCTCAGCTCTTAGTGAAACATTGATTGTGAGTCAGCAGGTTTGGTATAATCTGAGGTTTTACATTTCTAGCAAACTCCTGGTGATGCTGATGCTAGTGATTCACGAACACACTTTGAGGGTCAAAGTCATAGAGTATGCCTGTGTTAGCTTTGGTAAATACTGCCAAAGAGTTTTCCCAAGTTATTATGCCCAATTCACACTCTTATTTATTTTTTTGTGAGAGAAATATTTTATTTTTTATTATCATTTTTAACTTTTAATTTATTTTAAAGATGTGGGGTACAATTCAGGGTTAGGCATACAAATGTTCATTATGCAGGTAGCAGGTACCTTTGTTGATGAGGTGTGCCCCCCTCTTCCCCAGGCAGACTCCCACTGCTGCCAATCTTGCTTCCCTGCCCCCCTCCCGGCAGTTTCCCACTACTGCCAGTCCTTTTCTTATAGTATTATGATGATTGTTCAAGGTCTGCTTATGAGTGAGAACATGAAATTCACACTCTTATAAGCAATGTTTTCTACATTTTTGACAACATTCTTGGTATTTTTATTTTAGCCTTTTTGGCAGGTATATATTGATACCTTATTACAGTTTTAAATTATATTTTCTTAATTACTAATGAAGTTGAGCACTTTTTCTTATGTTTATTGGCCAGCTGTATATCCTCTTTTGTGAAGTCTCTGTTACAATCTTCTGCCCATTTTGTGTTGGGTTATCTTTAATGTAGTTTTTACTTTTCCTAGTATGGTTTTTCACTCTTCTTATTTCCTCAAGCTCCCAACTATTTCTACTTTATTCTTAGCCAAACCTTAGATTGTTGCTCAGTATCTGATCTTTAAACTCTTGTTTCAAATAATCTATATTTTCCTAAATTTATTTAATTTTATACAGTGCCATTTAAATTAAAATGTATCTCTTCAGTTTTATTCGCTTCATTTGTTTTCAAAACTGTGCTCATTTTTGTGTCTTTAGTGTTGTTTTTCTCTCCCATTTGTGTTGTAGATCTGTATTATTTTTTTCCTGATTTTTTTTTTTCTATTTTTTGAGACAGGATCTTACTCTGTCACCCAGGCTGGAGTATATAGTAGCATGATCATAGCTTCCTGCAGCCTCAACCTCTTGGGCTTATGCCTTAACCTCCCAAGTAGTTTGAACTGTAGGCACACAGCACCATGCCTGTCCAATTTTTAAAAAATGTTTTTGTAGAGGCAGGGTCTCACTATGTTGCCTAGGCTGGTTTCCAACTCCTGAGCTCAAACAGTCCTCTCCTTGGCCTTCTAAAGTGCTCAGACTACAGGCGTGAGCCACCACACCCAGCCTGTTTTTTCTTTTTTAAAATCCTCGTTTGCCTTCTGCCACTTTTCTTCCTTTTCCTTTTTTATTCATCCTTATGCATGGAGCTGTCTCAGATAGAGGCCTGAGGGTGGATTAATCTTCAGTAACCTCGCTGTCCTTGGGTACTAAAAGACTTTCCTTTCAAGTATTACATAAGAGACCTGGCTAACAGAAATTTACATTTCTGTTCCTTGATCCAGAAGTCTGAGAGGCATGGACTTAGAGCCTGTCCTAGGAAAGAGTTGTCTCTGATTTGTTCTGAAATGAATCGGTATTTTGCTAGCCACAATGCCAGTTGTATACTACAGTTATTCATTCACCTTCCTGGTGCATATGCCCATTGTTTCTAAGAGAATTGCATTTGATTTCCTAGGCAATTGCTTGGTATACTGCAGTGTACAACCCAGGGTACAGGTGTTTCAAGTGCTCTTGATTGGTCGTGGTGAAACTACCAATGGAGTATTTCTTGTTTTTCTGTGCCTCCCCTCTTTCCTATTTCTTGTCTCCCTTGGCAGTGGTCTTTCCACCAGTATCTCCTCTACTTTCTTTCTGATCACAGCACTCCTTTCTCAGGAAGATGAGTCACTAGTTGACTCTTGGCATCTTTTTTCTGTCCAGACCTGTCTTGCCATGTCTTGCATACATTCTTCAACAGTTTTGCCATATATGAATGGCAATCATTTTAGTTTCTAGTGTTGATACAGTAGTTCTCTCCTATTTTATATTTGTTTTGGCATTTTAATTTTGATGTGATGAGGGTGTGAATTAAAAACTGAAGATGTTTTCTTACCTGGCAGTCTAAAACCTTTTAGATTATTTTTCTGGTTATTTTTCTTTTAATCTCTAAAATGCTTTACGTATTCAAAAAATGTACCTTTCCTCACCACAGGGTAATAAACAGTTAAAGTTTTGCAACTTTCTGTGAGGTTTGGTTGTTCATGGTATCTCAGATGGGGTTATGCTTTGCAATTGTGTGGTATGCTATCAGCAGGCTAGAATATCCAAATATAAATCAAGAACATTTGTGTGCATGCAAATAATTTACTTACTGTGGTGGATCAGACACTGAGGCACTCTAATTGGATAGCTGAAGTAGTGATCTTTGACCTGAGCCTTGTTACACTAAGTGTTTTGTGGAAAGTAAGTGTATATATCTAACTTTCCTGATACACTAATAGCCCTGATGGGGAATTTAAGGGCTTATCTAGCCTTCTTGACTTTTAAAACCATAATCATGCTTTTGTTCTGTTTTATGTGCATTGTGGCCTTTATATGTATTTCTTGTCCTTCTTTCATTAGCGATTCATTCTTGACAATTTTATTTATTATTTTTTAAGTGAGAAAGCAGGATTTATTGAGAGGACAGAATAGTTCCCACAGTGAGAGGGGACCCGAGGGGGTTGCCCCATTATTGACAATTTTTAAAAAGAGCTTCTGTTTTGTATTTAGTATGAAAATCTTAAGTAGGTAGAGCCAGTAATATTGACCATTTCTTTTCTTCTCCTCATCCTTTCTCTCTGAAGTGAGTCATAACTTTGGAATGATCTTTTGAAAGGTACTAACTACTCACAAAGAGTAATTTTGACACTTAAAACCCCAGTGCCTTTTCCCTTCTCCTTTTTTTCATTTCCTCAGGTATTAGAGCCCAACACATTTGCCAGGTTTTATAGGCTGGGTCTTTATTTTTAGAGCTTCCATTTAGTTTATTAGATCTGTAGTTTAGAAGAAAAGATGCCTCTTTGGGGCTAAATCTTGGTTGATTCCTACTGGGTATGTTGAAAGTTGGCATCAATGTACAGCTCACTAGTCACCCGTGCTGTGTCGTGTCATCAATGTCATCGCCCTAAGCAAGGCATTACAAATAGCACAGTCGGCCGGGCAAGTGGCTCAGCCTATAATCCCAGCACTTTGGGAGGCTGAGGTGAGAGGATGGCCTGAGCCCGAGGGTTTGAGACCAGCCTGGACAACTTGGCGAGACCTCATCTCTACAATAAATAAAAAAATGAGCCGGGTATGGTGGCGCGTGCTTGTAGTTCCAGCTACTTGGGAGGCTGAGGCAGAAGGATCTCCTGGGGACAGCAGGTCAAGGCTGTAGTGGCCATGAGCGTGCCACTGTACTCCAGTCTGGGCAACAGAGTGAGACTCCAACTCAAAGAAAAAACAAACCAAAAAGACAAAAAACCCAAATAGCACAGTCTTACCATATTCTGCAGTGCCAATCTTTTAAAAAAATGTCCTTGCTTCTCTTATTTTTGACTGCAACAAAATAAGTCTTGGTTTAATTCATATTTCTATTTACCTTCTTTTCAAATTATGTGGCATGAGAAGTTTGGCCTTTCACTGTGCTCAGCCAAGCTTCAAAATTCCTTTTCTTGTTAAGGAAAGGTTATAGAATTTAGATTCTTTTTGAAAGCACACCTTTGGTATAAGTTTTTTCCCCCCACACTATTCATGTCTATGCTTGGTTCGATTTGATTAGCTTTATTTGAATTCTTTTAAAATAGTAAATATTTTATCATTAGAAAGAAGTTGCCATTTTTACTATCATTAATCGTTAATGAAAGGGAAGTGAGCAGACTTTGACTATTACTACTTAAACTCTTAAAATATTTAAAGTAATTTAATATTTTGGAATGTTTAATTATTTAGTAGAGCTTATTGAGGAAGTAAAATATACACACTTGAAACAAAGCAAATATAGTTTCAAAAAATGTGATTAGAGTATAAACACTAGCATATATTTCGCCTCATAATCTTTTTTAAAAAGAACTTTTTATTTGGAAATAATTTCAGGCTTACAAAAGTTATATATATATTTTTTGAGTTGGAGTCTCACTCCGTCGCCAAGGTTGGAGTGCAGTGGCACACTAATGGCCACCACAGCCACGACCTGCTGGGCTTAGGCAAACCTTCCACCTTAGCCTTCCAAATAGCTGGAACCACAGGCGTGCACCACCACGCCTGGCTAATTTTTTGATTTGTTATAGAGACGAGGCCTCACCAAGTTTTCCAGGCTGCTCTTGAATCACTGGGCCCAGGCAGTCCTCTTGCCTCAGCCTCCCAAAGTGCTGGGATTACAGGATTGAACTACCACACCCGGCCAGTGGTAGTATGTTATTTCTGTATAGTGTTCACCTAGCTTCCCTAAATGTTCACATTTTGCATAGAATGATGATTAAAACTGGGAACTTAACATTGACACAGTACCATTAACAGGTCTAATCACATTTCAGAGTTATCACACTTTTTGTGTGTTCAGGAGCTAACCTAGTCCAATGTTACATTTCATTTTTATGTCTTCTTGGATTTCTCCAATCTGGGATTGTTCCTCAGCCTTTTTTGGTAACTTGACACTTTTTAAAGAGTACTGGCCCATTATTTTGTAGAGTGTCTCCAAAATACAGAAGAGATGTTTGGCTGCTCTCAGGAGGTACTTGATATTATCATGTCTCATTACTGGTGATGCTAGCCTTGGTCATCTAGCTGAGGTGGTGTCTGCCAGCTTTCTCCATTGTAGTTTCTCCATTGTAGTTACTCTTTTCCCTAATTAATGAGCATCTTGTGGGGAAGTGTTCTGAGGTGTGCACACATCCTGTTTCTCACTATACTCTTGCCCACTACTTTTAGCATCCATTGATGATTCTTGCCTGTAAGTTATTGCTTTGGCGTTTGCAAAGTGCTGATTTTCTATTTCTGTCATTTCTTCTCCAAGTGTTAATCAGAATTCGACTGTAATAAATGGCTGTCCCCTTCCCTTATATATTTTCATGTCTATTTGATCACATCAGCATGGACTCACTTTATTCTGGAGGCTGTTATCCCTCCCTGTCATTTTGCCACTAGCACCACACTGTCAGTTAGAATATCAGGGTCTCACTCTAACTTCCCATGTGCCATAAAATTAGACCTCAGGCAAAATATTCCACTATTCTCACCCTCAGTGCCCTCTGTCATAAAATGGGAATAATATCTGCTCTGCTGTATATAAAATAGATTTATAAACTATAAAATGTGATACATATAGTACTGTTGTCATTGTTTTATTGCTAAATGCCTGTAGTTGTTTAGAGAACAGAGGCCCTTCTCAGGGGCTGATGTGAAAGGTACTTCTCAGACCATTCACTTATCTCTGTGGGGAGGCCCAAGAGTGACATGGAGAAGGACAGTTGATGTGGAGAGGGCAGGTGGAAGGAAGCCAGAAGGACACAACAGGAACACAGAGCAGCATACAGGCTCTCGCTCTGTTGTATGCAGTAAACATGTTCTGAATCCCTAGAAAGTCATGCAATAATAAACCTATTTCTTTGACTATTCATTTTGAAATTCCCAAATATTACCAAATTAAATGTGGCATATAAAAACAATATAAACTTGATTTTCCCCTGTGCCTCGAACTGTTGTTTGGTTTGGAAATATTGTTTCTGGTGTACTTTATTAAGGATGTGTGAAGCACACACAACCATAAGGTCTCATGAATCTTATTACTCTTGTTTTGTTTTTTTTTTTCCAATTTTCTTTGCAAGTCTTTTTGGGTACCTATGACAGTACTGTGTACAGAAGTCCTTGATGTGACTTTTTCTTATTAAGTTTCTGAATCAATACATACATTCATGGCCAGGATCATTTGTTCCTCCATCCTGTTTGCTGGAGGTATTTGGAGGATATATTGAACGCTAAATTTGCGATTTAAGTTTTTTATTTTTTGTCTTGGGGGATGAAGGTTTTATTTCTTCCTGTCACAACAATCGGGCAAAAAATAGTAGACTAAGCTGCTAAGTAGGTCGACCTGCCTGAGCACCGTGAGGTGGCAAATTCTAATGAGATTTTCTGACTTCAGCAGTTATCAGTGATGGAAACAGGCGGTAGAAATAGCAGTATTTGAACTTCAAATATCCAAGGAAGAATAAATGAGTTTCCGCTTTGTTCAACGTTTGTAACTGAAGAAATGGAAGATTTCACACCACAATGTTTTTTCTATTTCATTTTAATGAATATGGCCAAATAAAGGCATGAAACCAGAATGAAATAAAGAATAGATCACAGTAAATGATTATATTAATGGGCTTGGGTTATTTTTGTTGCTGTCTTCTGTGTTCTCTAATACAGTAAGATCAGAAATATACTTGCCTCATTGTTGTGTCCATGTATAAAAGCCAACAGAAGGTATTGAAGCTAGTAAGGGATGTTGTTTGTGCCAGTTATTTTGGGGATGGATGTTTTGTAACATCCACTGAAACATTAAAATAAACAAGAAATGCTATGAACGAACTTCAGACTTCTGGGTTTAGCTTGGCATTTCTTATTTTTGCTAGTTTTTGGCTATTGACTTGTTTGATGTCCAGCTGAACTTGTCACTTGTCACTGGCCTACCCATTACTTAGAACTCTCCAGATGACAACAGCAAGCATGGTGAATGCGCTCCTGAAACTCCTCTTAAAGCATTAACACTTCTGAATTAATTACTCTTAGTCCTCTTATTTAATTGATCTGAAACCAATCACGGAGGGTAGGTATTATGGAAATAGATTTTTAATTGCTGCAAGACCATGTAGAGAATGTTTTAAATAGCAAAATTAAAGATTTATTTACCAGAATTCAGTTTGACCATTTGCTGTCTAATGTAGCCCTTTGAACTAAATCTTTCAGCTTGACTGACAAAGAACAAAAACAGGGGCTGTTTTTAATAAATCATATTAAAACCAGATGTTTTTTCTATTGCGCCTCATCACCCAGACAGTGAAAATGGTACCCAATAGGTAGTTATTCAACCCCTGTCCCTACTTCCTCCTTAGGAGTCCCTGGTGTTTGTTGTTCCCACTTTTATGTCTGTGCGTACCCAGCTGAAAGCAAGTATTTTTAGCCCTCGAGTTCCCTTCATTATTTTTCCCTCCCTCCCTTCATTTATTTTTTCTTTCTTAAAGTTAGCTTCATCTTTACCACCATTGCCTTGGATTTAGGTCCTCATCATCTCTTGCCAGGGTTACTACTAACCCCCCCACCCTCTTCTGCCCCCTGGTCATTTTTCTTTAGTCTCCGGTTTAGTCTGTACTGGTGTCTGAATAATCATCTTAAAATAAAAGTCTGATCAAATCCTTTACTTTTTTTTGTTTGAGTCAGGGTCTCACTCTTTTGCCTAGATTGGAATATAGTGTCACCATCAGAGCTTATTGCAGCCTCAACCTCCTGGGCTCAGGCAGTCCTTCTACCTCAGCCTCCCAAGTAGCTGGGACTACAGGTATGCACCACCGTGCCTGGCTAATTTTTTTATTTTTATTTTGTAGGGATGAGGTCTCACTATGTTGCTTAGGTTGGTTTTGAACTCCTGGTCTCAAGCAGTCCTCCTGCCTCAGCCTTCAAAAGTGCTAGGATTACAGGTGTAAGCCACTGTGCCTAGCCCAAATTCTTTTCTTGTTAACAGTCTCTTTAATGGCTCCCAATTGCTTTAGGAGAAAGCCAGACTTTCTTAGCATGGAACACAAGGACTTTGAGCCAGCCCTGGCCTGACTTTTTAGTCCTAACTCCCACCACATCAATTTTTTTTAATGTTTTTTATGTTTTTAAAGCCTGTTCTCTTCACGTATTCTTTTCCCCTCTGCTAGTAACATCATTTTCTTGATTACCCAAATTAGAAAACTGGGATTTGCTCCAGACTTCTCCCACTCCTTCGTCTGAACTCTGATGAGTCCATTTTATAAATAGCATTTGAACCTTCCCCTCTTATTCATGATCAGAGCCTCGGCCCCATAGGATGTAGACCAGGCTATGAACGGGCCTACTTCATGTCAGGTGGCCCCATGGCTACTGTGTTGAAGGAGGGAATCATCTGGCAGGCCACCCATCCTAGTAGGTGTTGTGGGCAGGACTTGGCTTGACCTGTAGTTTGGAAAGGCAGTGATTCACATCACTAATATGCATTCTGTGAGAACGTAAGCCATGTTCATTAGGCCACTTTTAGTACCTAGGTAAATGTAGTCATGTAAATGAGATGTGATATTTGAAGTTTAAAAAAAAAAGCCCAAACACTATTTTTGCTAAGTGTGTGTCTTATAGCACATCTGTGAAGGTATGCTGTTCAACATAGTTGGATCAATGTTAATAGAAGCTTAAAAGAAAAAAGTTTTTATTACATGTATTAAAAACTTAGTAACTTATTCTACACATATGGAAGTGTGTAGACTAAGTTAAAGCAGAATGCAATTTATGCAAGTATTCTTTGTCATTTTTCTTCTGTTGAAGAAAGGATGGTAAAAGTTAAAATCTATAGGAAGGCCTCAAATGGTGGTGAGAATTTATCCCATGTGTCTTTGCCAGTCTCTTTACTGAAGGACAGAATTGACTTACTTTTAAATAAGCCGATTTCATGTTCTGCATAAATGCTTCATCGGATAATCAGAGGGCAGGTACAAAGAAGGAGCAATCAGAACAGTGAATACTTAAATATCCTATTCCTAATTTGTTTATTTTCTTTTGGAATGACTTTTATTGAGATCATATTCTTTTGCAAATATGCTCAGGATTTAAAAGAGTTCTGATGTGACGAATACAATCCTTAGATTGATGGGAGGCCTGTCATTTCAGCTGATGCAGAGTGAGATGCTTGTGTACTTTATATTCTCCATGCCATTATTACATAACAAACCTTGTGGGAAAAAATGAAAATAAATATCAAACCTGAAGATTAGATTTCCATGGTAACATCACCTTATCACACTACAGTTGCCCCTTAACCAGGCTAGGGTTAGGGGCACCAGCCCCTTGTACAATCAAAAATCAAGTATAACTTTTGACTTCCCCAGAACTTGACTGCTAATAACCTACTGTTGACTGGGAGCCTTACAAATAACGTAAATAGTTGGTTAACATATATTTTGGTATACTGTATTCTTACCATAAAGTAAGCTAAGGAAAAGAAAATGTCATTAAGAAAATCACAAAGCCGGGCTCGGTGGTTCAGCCTGTAATCCCGCGCCTTGGGAGGCTGAGGTGAATGGTTTGCCTGAGCCCGCGGGTTCAAAACCCGCCTGGGCAACTTGGTGAGACCTCATCTCTACAATAAATCAAAAAATTAGCCGGGCGTGGTAGCACGTGCCTGTAGTTCCAGCTACTGGAAGGCTGAGGCAGAAGGATCACTGGAGCCCAGCAAGCCAAGGCTGCGGTGGTCAGGAGTGTGCCACTGCCCTCCAGTCTGGGCAAGAGTGAGACTCCAACTCAAAAAAAAAAAAAGAAAGAAAGAAAGAAAGAAAATCACAAGGGAGAGAAAATATATTTACTCTCATGAAGTGGAAGTAAATCATCATAAGGGTCTCCATCCTTGTCATCATCATGTTGAATAGGAAGAGGGAGAGGAGGGGTTGGTCCTGCTGCCTCAGGATGGCAGAGGCTGAAGAGCATCTGTGTGTCAGTGGACCTGCACAGCTCAAACCCTCATGATTCAAGGGTCAACTGTAATTAGTTTCAGTTTCCATTTAAGTATGTTTTAGTATTAAATTTCACAGGGCATACATATTTGGAAACTTATGTTGATATTGTGAAATCCTAGCCCATTCTTTAGAATACTGTTATCTCCCAAAAACTATTTGTAACTATTCTTTGCATAAAGGACAGTCATTTCCAAGCATGTATTGGTACTGAAGTTAAATAATTTTGTTTTGCCCATTTATTAGGAATTACAAAGGAAGATATCAAGGTTAATTAAAGATATTTTATTATGAAAATATTTCAAGTAGGAAAAAATTAAATTGCACCTGTCACCCAGCTTTAACCCATCTGGAGTTTTTCTGTGTGGCTTCAGTTCTTATTGAATTGATTACATTGGTTAGAGAAATGCAGATTTGAACCCCAATGAGATAACCACTACATGTCTATTATAATGGCCAAGATCAAACAAACTGTAATACAACTATTTGCAAGGATGCAGAGTACATGGAGGTTTCTTCGCACTTTGCAGTTGGAAATGCAGAATGATACAGCTACTTTGGCAAAAAATGTGGCAGTTTCTTATAAAGTTAAATATGTACTTACTATATATGGCCCAGCAATAAAGTTCCCTAGATATTTATTCAGAAGAAATAAGAACTGGTTTTTACACACAAAAAATTGGTTCACAAATACTTATTAGCAGTTTTATTCACTGCCACCCCAAACTGGGAGTAACCCAGAGTCTTTCAGCTGGTGAATGTGTGAACAAAACTGCGGTCCATCCCTGCAGCACTACTCAGCAGCATACATAAGGGGACCTCCGATACACACAGCATGGAAGACCTTAAATGCATTTGCAAGTGAGAGAAGCCAGACTCAGAAGAGGGCATCTTGTGTCATTCCATCTGCCTGACACTCTGGGGGAAAAACTTCAGGACAGAAAAAGACAAGGGCTGGGGCTCAGGGTTGGGGTTGATTACACAGGGGCAGTGAGTTACCCGAGGGGAATTATGAAAATGTTCTCTACCTCGATTATGGTGGTAGGCACACAATCAGAGTTGTTCGGCAAATGCACACAACTGTATGCTAAGAGGGGTGGGTCTTTCTGTGTGTAAATTGTACCTCAGTGAATCCTACCTAAATTTTCCTCACCTTTTAAGGATATAACTAAAATAGTTACAGAAAAAAAAATGCTATGATGTCTGAAATTTGCTTCACAGTTATCTGGCAGGAGGGGTAGAGATGAAATAAGCTTATGAATGAATGGTCGTTACATTGGGGGTGAGTGCTTGAATGTTCATTTTATTTTTCTCCTTACTTTTCCTGTGTGGTTGAAATTTCCTACACGTTTTTGTTTGTTTGTTTTTAATGTTGCTCATCTGGTGGATGTGAAATGGAATTGGTGTTTTAAATTTTTATTTTCCTGGTTATAATGAACTTTAGCATTTTTTTACATTGGCAATTCAGGTTTCTTCATCTCTGATTTTTTATTTATTTAGTCTTATGCCCATGTTCCTACTTGCTTTTCTTTTACTTATTGATTTTAGACCTTAATATATTCTGCATACTAGTCCTTTGTCAGATGTGGGTTGTAAATATATTTTCCCAGTCTTTGGTTGGCTTTTCAATTAGTTTATGATAGTTTTTGCTGCACATACATTTTCAGTTTTTCAGTAGATGGATTTATTGATCTGCTGTTTCTTTGTGCTTTCTTATATCTTGTTTCAGAAATTCTTCCACAGAAATATTTTCATATTTCTTTGTTTTCCACGTTTGTGTCTCTCATCCTTCTGGAATTGATCTCTGTGTGATGTAGGAATCCAGGGTCTCTTCGCATGAGTGGGCACTTGTCCTTGCACTAACTTTTCCTGCCAGTGTGTGCCTGCTGGTGTTAGTGCCCTTGCTGGGTGATGCTCCTGTAGGCAAGAAGACTCCCGTCCTTCCAACCCACAGCCAGCAGCTGCTTCCCTCTCGGGGCTCTTAGAGAACAGTTAGGGATTTCTATTGCTTTCGCTTCGTTTCCCTTCCGGGTTTGGAAATAGGTCCTTTTAAATTTTTCCTCAGGAATATCCTTGTTGGGAGTTGGGGTGTAGGGAGCAGGCAGGAGCGGGCTAGTGCTTTTACGTGTTGGCCTGGGCTGGAATGACAGTTTTAAATTATTTTTGCTATTTACTAAATCATTGATTACACATGTATTACATGCTATGTAAAAAAAATTGGATGGCTTTTGTTTGAATGTGTTTTATTTAAAATATGTAGTTATTTTATTGGATTACGTTTTAAGCTGGGTTAAGAAGCCAAATTTCAGGCGGGCTCGGTGGCTCAGCCTGTAATCCCACGCCTTGGGAGGCTGAGGTGAGTGGATTGCCTGAGCCCGTGGGTTCCAGACCCGCCTGGGCAACTTGGTGAGACCTCATCTCTACAATAAATAAAAAAATTAGCCGGGTGTGGTAGCGCACGCCTGCACTTTCAGCTGCTTGGAAGGCTGAGGCAGAAGGATCACCGGAGCCCAGCAGGTCGAGGCTGCGGTAGCCGGGAGCAGCCACTGCACTCCAGTCTGGGCAACAGAGTGAGACTCAAAAAAAAAGAAGAAGCAGCCAAATTTCTACCATAATAACTGTGTCGCCTTCTCTCGCCAGACTGATTTGTGTTCTCATCCCCATTCATACTGTGTTCTCTGCTTCACTGTATGCACGCACTTGATATCCTCACAAATGACTTTTTCCCCTTATTTGCTTGGGAAGCTCCTTTGTGTTTATCCTCCTCACTGTACTGTGAGCTCTCACCATGTCTTACTTATCTTTCCATCCCATTTTGCCACAGCCTCTAAGACATAGTGGGTGCCTACGAATGTTGATGCTGATCTTACCTTTGCTATGTCTGTGGCATTCTGCATGTAAAAAAACTGTAAACATTTTCTCTAATTTAGTTTGACATTTAGTCAGTGTAAATGTACCAGTTAAGCATGTGCGTGTTACTGGCCAGGCCCTGCCATGTGCACTCATTCTATTTGTCTCAAATCTTCTGACTCTGCCAGGCTCTGGTGACCCCAGGGTATGGACCCCTTGCCATGTCCTAGGTCTTCTGCCCAGCTCTCTGGTGCAAGCTGCCTGGGAGCCTCTTCCATTTCACCATTGCCCTGTGCCCTGTGGAGGGCCGTTTCCTATTCAACACTCCGCTGCAGTTCTCCTTTTTACCTTGGTCATAGTTTATAGAAAATGTCCCGATCAACCCTTGATTGCCGTCGGGGGAGGGTGGTGTGAGGCCATGCCCGTTGTTTGAAAAGTCTGGCTCCTGGCTGGGCTCGGTGGCTCAGCCTATAATCCCAGCACTTTGGGAGGCCAAAGCGAGTGGATGGCACGGGTTCGAGACCCGCCCGGGCAACTTGGAGAGCCCTCATCTCTACAATAAATCAAACATTAGCTGGGCATGGTAGCGCATGCCTGTAGTTCCGGCTACTTGGAAGGCTGAGGCAGAAGGATTGCCGGAGCCCAGCAGGTTGAGGCTGCGGTGGCCGGAAGCATGCCACTGCACTCCAGTCTGGGTGACGGAGTGAGACTCCAACTCCAAAAAAAAAAGAAAAAAAGAAAAGGCTGGCTCCCGATTCTTACTCGTTTTGGTGGGCACCTGAGAAGGGCGAGCCTGAGAGGGGTTCTGCGCAGAGCATGACGAACGAAGAACGGACGTCCCTTGACCTTTGTTATGTGGATTGCATGTTGTGATAATCATAAGCTGTATATATTAGGTTAAATAAAATATACTACTAAACTTTAAAAAAAAAGCTTGTTTCCCTTTTGTAAACAAGTGTTTTCCTATTGATTTAGACACTTGATACAGAAAACTTCCATAAAATGGCATTATTTATGTATGCAGTAGGCTCTGTAAATGAAAGGTAAGAAAAGCGTTGTTATTTCTTAGAAATTAAAAGCTTTACTTTTTTCATCTGGTCTTCTACACATCTGTGTTCTCATAACGGGAGACAGTGAGAGCTGAGAAGTAGGCTGTGTGTTGGGACCCTTCTGTTTTTTAAAAGCTTTGCCATACTTGTCTTGATACTGCTTTTTTTTTTTTTTTTTTTTT